>NC_135570.1:5952821-5977821 GCF_964340395.1 Glandiceps talaboti | reverse complement strand
ATCATATCGTATGATAGAGCATGGTATATCACATTATATTACATCTTGTCAAATTGTATCTATATTTATGTATTACATTGTTCTTGTTAAGGAATGTTTCAAAGAAATCGATTGCTGGAAACTAAATTGATAACTTGGAAATATCCATCTGTTAAAAACAGATATATGCCTGCAGTATATATTGTTACCTCCACGACATGTTAGGAAAGACGAAAAATACAAGAAGTTTCATGGTGAGATCTATGGCTTATCCTTTGAAGTCTGAGAATACTACAGGGAGTCTCTTATTTCGTGCTGTCAATGCCATGAGCATGTACTTACTCTACGATACTAATGCATCATTTGAGTTGTTCACCAGGCAAAGGCTGTTGATACAACAACCGAAGCATTCAATATTGTAATGGTATTTATAACTTAGCATCGTAAGGAGATTTTCTCCGGATATTATACTTTTAAGAATATCTTCAATTTGATAGTCTTTCGTCGCTATTAATACTACTAACTGGGAATATTCTGAAGTGTCTACGCTTTTATGACCACTTAGCTCTCTTTAACTCTTAGTTATTTCTAGACTAAAATTGTATCATTTAGTAGTCTTTACAATTCTATTTATAATTTGTCCTTGATGGACATGATTGGAGTATTTGATAAGGATATTAAAGAGAAATTGATAGGGGCTGTTGTGTATTTGTGATTTGATTAATGACAGTGGTCTTTTTAAACAGTGCCATTTAACCTTTCAAAGAAAATATGTTGAAAGGGGGAATTCATTCTTTTGAAAACCACAGCAGGAAACATACATAATTACACTTGGTCGCAACATCATGTCTTGAGTCGTGCAATTCTGGTGAAAATAGGCCAAGACTGTCGTTTTATCAATCCTTCAATTGCTTCTAAGTTTGAACCCAAGCAAGTGTTTCTTGTACTGCAATAGTTACTAGTTCTGTGTATACTGTTATTGATGATTCATATGTCTTAAGTTTGTTGCGATTAGTGATGATTTTTGTAAATATTTACATACTTCACACACTTTGATGACGTCAATGCGAATTATTACCAAGCAAGAATACTTCATGCACTGCTGTGTACAGTCATGACATCAAATAAGTAATACGTACGAGACATTTGAGCATACAATTGTGGCTTGTTGAGACGGAACAGGAATTAATCACTTGTTGGTTGTGATATATAGTATGTTTACCCTCAAAGTCACAATGTTTGTATTACGTTCGTCTGTACAAAAGTACATTTCACGAGTAAGCCATGGTCAAACCTTTTATTGACCCAGTGATTTTCGGCTGCAAATAGAGAAATACTTATCTGTTATAATGTTGACACCATATTGACCATCCAACGGATGTTCGTGATCACGTTCTCGTTCGCAGTGTCTTTCAAAAATAAACAACCGAAAGCGTATTGGGAGAAATAGATCCACCTTGGAGGCTTCATTTCTCATTCAAATAAGATAAATAACATGACAGTTTTCATGACTAAGCTTAGCTGTATGAAAAAATTCTAACCTAGACGTCACAAATGCAGGTAAATCTCTCAATGAAATTTGTAGATTAAACAGTTTGGCTAACACTTGGATTACAAATACTTAAAAACATGACATGCTATTTCCTCCAATCTGCTTAATAGGCCTCACTATTTCCATTACTGTGGTCCGAAGTTTACTTCTTATATATTCTAGAGTATATTGAGTGCATCCTGAGTTAAATTGGGTCAATTAATTTGACAAAATAAGCCTTGATACTCCTACTTTTTCATAGAATCTAAATGGCAGATAGACAAAAGTAAAACGTGCTGTGTAAATTAATTCTTGTATTGCATCCATCAAATGTTGAAAATGAAACTCATCGATTCTCTGACGCATAGGCTTCAAGCCATATCGTTTCCTTAATATATAACA
The DNA here is from genome assembly GCF_964340395.1 of Glandiceps talaboti. NCBI lineage: Eukaryota > Metazoa > Hemichordata > Enteropneusta > Spengelidae > Glandiceps > Glandiceps talaboti. Next base: position 5,975,909 of record NC_135570.1, on the reverse strand, counting down.
GTATTACAAAGCAATTTGTATTGAGCCCAGTTTTTACTTCATTTTGTTTCAAATTTACACACTTCTTTCCAGTCAAAGTTGTACTGTTTATTTCACTAGTCAGTATTATGTTGGATGACTTCAACATTTGACAACAGTAAAACCTTAATGATACAATATTCGTTTTTCGCCTACGCGATTGTTGGAAAAGGACCACAATCAATACCAGCAACACCTTTGACGACTTCCTGGTGTTCGCACCTTTTGATACAACGGGCTGTGGCTGTTATATGATAAATCGAGGTATATTTAAGTCGATGCAATTCCACATCGGATGCTTACAGGCAATGCAATGACTGTCTCATCACGTCGCTCTTAATTGACACGACCTTTGAATATGACAGACGCATGATTACTACCAGGGAATGATGTACAGAGACCTTCAAAAACCCCTTTCTGTGTCTCGAGTGTGCTATAATTTGGTTGATGTACACAGATTCAACATAACCATGTAATTTAAAAGTAAATGAAAAGTCAATGCTTTTTGTTAGCAATAGCTTGACACTATGATTGTAGAGTCAGCATGACTATCACCTAGTCAATATCCGTCAATTAATTAATGCAGTTCCCTTTATCAGCTATGTCATTGTCAACTACCATCGATAGGTCGACGAATCTCAACAGAACGACGATTCAGGGTGGCAACAAGCTTTTTGTACACAGATCGATTTATTGAGAGTTAGTCTATGACCTTGGCTAGTATGGAACAGGGGATGATGGTACATAACTGCAACAGTTATACATGGAAGTATTTCACTAATAATGCAAGAAAGGTAAACAGGCTCGTATGATTTAAATTACGTAGACTACTAGATCTTAAACATAGTATGATTCGTATAGCATGTACGTTGCTAGGATATTGGTTGTATGTATCAAAAGTATGCCTTAATATATGGAAACGAGGAGATTCTCAACCTATTTGATGGTGTGTTGCTGTTGCTATAACTCAGCAGAATCCCAGGACTAGCTATGATTACAACGGGATATTAGATTTTAATATCTACACATCTATCAAGGGAATGATTTAAGGCTTTATGGCAATGTAGAACTTTGTGTAAGATGATAGTGATAGTGATAGTGTTTTTTGTTTTTTTATTTTTTGGAATGCCTGGATTAAGAAACTTATCAATAAAACATTGGCACACTGATGACAACATCAGATTGATAGAGTACTGTGTCTTTATTATGCATCGCTTGATGTTGATTTGAAGTGAAAATGTTAGGTCATATATCAGATAAAAGTCCAACTATAATCTGACAGCGTTAAGAACATGTCATGCTCTCACAGATTGCTTAAAACACTAGCAGTGTATATAGCTACTCATAATCGTATCCGTGAGCTGAAGGTGATTTCCTTATCTTGTTTTCTATTCTCGAACATGGTGGTCTTTGCAAACAACGAAACTATTAAGAGAAGGTGTCTGAACATATTGACGCCACACCAACTAAGTAGAAAGATTTTGAAGTTTGAAAAAAAATCAATAAAAATTGACGTTATTATACCTTGTCTGTAAAATGACTTGTAGGTAGCAATGATCATTAGACATTCTACTCGTTTCTTCTCGTGATGGGAATTCTACGTGAGCTAAAGGCCTAATACACTGTACAGTCTAGTTATGTTCTCACGCTTGTAGTGCTAGATATGAAGGAATACACAAGAACAGGGTATCACTAAATTAATAGTAACGGACAAAATACAAAATTAGAAGAAGAACAAATACAAAATTAATAAAAGGTCATTTGGTATCAGGAGTCTAACTTTTGAATTGAGCAACAATTTTGTGAATAATCTACATATTACTCAAGAAATATCGAAAGTGTTTAAAATCTTCCTTTGCGTTGACGTATTATACGCCTCTGACTAAAAGTCTCGAACTTTTGCTGTTGACATCAGCTTCTTGAAGAAATGATAAATAAGAGGGATCACCATGCATTTTATCATATTGATGTCAAATTGATACGAAAATGAAACAATTTAGTATCGAAAATGGCCGCCGAATCCTGTAATTCCCAGATTTCTTCAAGTTCTTTCTTTTCATGACAACAGTAGGATAAATAGAACTAATTGCAGATCTCTCTTTACTCCATATTAATCTTAATGGAATATAGCTTTTAGGATGTAATGACTGATGTTCATTTTAACCACTCTATACACGTATAGAACCACTTATTTTGTCATCTAGCTGAAACAGAAGGGATTAACTGCTGTAAAAAAGTGGTCCACGTTTGAGTCATAATTACACTTGTACTAATACTATAGCATTGCTAAATACACGTATCATCTTTGGGTCAAATGAATGTATGAATCCTCATAGTCTTTCTACGCCATAACCCTACTCCTGTCCAACTCATCAATAACGTTAACGTTAATACATTTTGAGTTTAGCGGATTGTACCAATACTAGGGCATGGGTTTAAAATTTGTATTGAATCGAATGAATTTATAGATCATCGGGTTCTTTCTACCCTATTACCATCAAAGTCACCATGTTCACTCCTCAAAATGTAAATAAACGTTGAGTTAGTAATAAAATATTCATCAAAATTAATGTTTTATTTTAAGAATCATGCATAGGTCTCCTAGATACATTACGTAATACCTGTCAATGACAAAATTATAATTACGTACGATTGATATGTCAATAAACGATAATTAAACGATATACAAAACGGCTAACCTTCATATTTATATTTATATTTATATTTCATAATGAACTATCCTTTTCATGCCATTGAAATCAGAGCCACTTAGCATTCTTGCCTGATATGAAACCAAACAGGCATTCCAAGATAATGATGGAGATACAGAATCATACTGAAATTAAAATGCTTTATAACACTTGGAATAACGTAGAGACGTTTTGATAACACTTGGCAAAAGACTATCACCGCAACCCATTCAATACATTACCGAATGATGTCATTAGTACACGCTCTCTGTTCCCCCCAAAAGCTATAAATTCAATTTTCGTAAATTTGTGATCTAAATACCACTAAAGATGTTTGTGCAAAAATGTTTTATTCTGAAATTCGAGGTAATGACATGATAGTACTATGCAGAGTAACGATATATCTGTTCGTATTTCCGTTAAAGGAATAAGCAACAAGGCATGTTGACACTTAAATGCAATCTTCAGGAGTCGTCACAATTGTGTTCATGTTATGTTTTTATTCTCGTTTATTCTAAAAAGGCTACTATCTTCATATTAACGTAGTATGCGCCCGGAAATAAAAAAAAATACCATTAATCTTTTCCTGTTACTAAACGCATTCTCTGGTCAAAATGATAAGAAAATGAAGACATTTTAGAATCCAATATGGCCACCGAATACTGTGTTTACTCTATAGGAAATAAAAGATCGCAAATGTCCTTGAAAAACAAGATGGAGAACCCGCGAATTTCTTTCATTATTTCAAAAGGATCGTAGCAAGGTTCCACATGGCAATTTTGTAGTGATTTTAAGGCCTTTGATTTTCAGAGAAATTGGACCCCCGAGGTATACTTTGACAAGTAACATGGGACCAGATTTGGGTCGGTTAATACTCAATCACGGTTGACTCCGATCAGGCTTTTCAATAGTGTCCAAAGACCTTATAGCAATCAGTCTTATGTCAACATATCGAATAATGTTTAACATATTGAGAATTTAGCTTTACTCAGCTTTTTGTATTTTCATGCTTTTCCTTACAACATATCAAACACGTGGATTTTAGTCACGATGGATTAATAGGATGATAGAGCCATCGCGTACAAGTAATCAATTTGACACGTTCAAAGAAAATTTCCTGAGCTCACAATTGTTATTCAACGTAAAAAAAAATACAAATTGAAGTAGAACTCATATCGAGTGCCATAGGCTGAATTACTATCTTAGAGCACGGATTCCTCAAGGGACATTCTTTCAAGTGACTGCAAACGTGCAGTATTCCACTCGAGTTGTAATTCCCAACGGCCAGGTCCTGGACGTTTGTGATAAACCTTGCTGCGGTTTGTTTAGCTTACATATCAGGGAAAGACCTTATAAACTTTTAGAAGATCTAAGAACTCCCGAAAGTACTTCACTACAAAAGTGATTATATTTGTAGAAGCGTTATAAGTAACAGTGGAGTGCTACTTGAAACCTTAGCTGAAAATTCAAAGTAGGCACAGATGCTGGTGACTTTGGATCTTTGACTTGAATTTGGATCAAGTCTTGATCAATCATGTAGACACGGTTTTACTTGAACATACAAATCGCACTGAGTATAACGTGGGCGAGTTTGACAGTATATGCAACCAGCTGGCCAATTAATTTGTGTACAGTATGTATTATTTTATTTCATTTTAATAACGGTTTGCATCACTTCAACTTTCAGGTTATCTCTTTAATTATACATATTCTATAATCTTCAATTCTTCAATCATCTTTGATAATGGCAGTTAAAAATGTGTATAGTATAGAATCTAAAAGTTGATTATTTTGTGGAATAAAACAGTGAGTTGATAAAGAACCACTTCTAGTCATCTTCCTTTCCGACCTGTCCGTTCTATCAAACTATATAAAAACCTCGCTAAAAACTAAAAATTACCATGGTATCAGTTGCATTCATACTTTTCCTTGTGTCTTAATTGTTGCGAGATTATAATATCCTGGATAAACACTGAATTGCTTGCGTATTAGATAGATCAACATAAACCTATTTGTGCACTGCAAACCCTAAGCCATGTAAGAATAGAGAGGGCACACACATATATCATGATTTGAACACCTCACATGTATGTAATGTAAGATTCTAGTCAAGTGCAGCCTAATAGGAGTATTACAATTACACAGCAATGATGTCACATCAGCCGGGTTCGTAGAATTTGGATCCTAATAATTCGTGGAAAATCGTTGTTACAGTCTAAAGCTACTTCAATGACACAGAGGTATTTCATGTCAATGACTTTGTTTGGGTGATTGGGTAGATCACAGAACACCTGATCAGCTTTAATGAGGATGTCTTCTTGTAGGATTAACTTCAAATATATTTGCAATGCTCCATTTAATGATCAGCATGCAGCATACTTTAGTCGAGAAAAAAGGAATTATATGTTTCCGATAATGTGGCCTCTGAACATAGGGTAGGCATGTCGGGATTTTCTTTTACTTTATCTTTTTAATGGTTTTTTATTTTTTTAGATATATTTCTTCGACCCAAAAACAAACAAAATGTCGTCGGAATACCCCTTCTGTGATAGGTTCATGGGATATGTACAGACATGCTGGGGAAAGAAAACAGACGTGCAGGAAGGTCAAGAAGACATTGTCAGAATTCTTAGTTTTAAACTGTTTAGGGTCGGAGGCTTAAACTAGGGTCGATCGGGTTGTCGGAAACACACAATTTTTGTCATTTGGCCTTATGATTGAATGTTTATTTGATGCAATAATTCCTGAAAAGTTAAGGGGGACGCTATTCAGAAATGACTCCCCAGAACCCAAATTTTATGAAAATACCCTTATTTCTGGAGTGGCTTTACCCCATTAAAACATAAGGTAGCTTGTTCGTGTAATTGATTCCAAAGTAGTTACAGATTTTTCAGTAGGTGTTTTCATTTACATAGGGGGGGTCTGGTAAGATGGTAAGAGTGTTAGAACGGACATGTGGCTTTTATTCTCAATAAAGAGGGTGTAAAGTTAGCTGAATATTGAGCCTGAAGTGAAGAAGACCACAAATTATTCTTTTTTTCAGTCCATAAACATGGGAATAAAGACAACACAGAAAAAGAAGCAAATTCAAGTTTACATGATCGCTGCTTCCTATGGTAACACCTGTAAACAAAACTTCTCGTTTGAATAAATGTATGCCAAATGCAGATTCCTACTTCAATGTTCTTTAATCTTAAAAAAAACAGCGAGTGTGATATCGATCGTATACAAATTCTATGATCTTTTAAAGATACACTAGATAAGAATCTTACAAAGTATAAACTCAGGTGTATTAAAAAATGAACTGTTTCCTTTCCTACGATTGCATGTCTAGGGCTACATATTAACGATATACAACACCTCTATCTATTATCGTTTAATATTTTGGTTATAAGTTGTCTTTGAGTGAAAAAATGGCATCCCATTAGTGTAAACTAACTCCGTTTCAGTTTTAACCTATTATTTAAAGATTACTAATATTTAGTCATGTTCTGATTGCTCTGAGCAATCACCATCGACAGTGATTTGTAAACAAGTAGTGTCGCATTACAGTACCTCATATCTCTCAATCGATGTACTAACTCCTTTGGTGAAAACTAATATATTAGAAGTAGAAACCGTGGATATATCACATATCACAAGGACAGTGTAAGAGAAAAACACTATTATTGCACAACATTTAAAAAAAAGCCTTCCTACTATTTGTGAGAGGTAGAAGTGTTTTTCATGTTTGTTTACATCATGTTTTTTAGTCAAAAATCAAAGGTGCAAAATACTTTCCAAAGTATATTATGATGTTTACTCACTGAGACGCCAATAGAATGATACGATAGAGATATGTCAACACATATATTTCAATTCGTCATTACAGTAATATGATACTTCAGATTGCCATGTCTAGAGTCATTCCATCTCTATCTCTGGAGAATATATCATATTCGGTAGTGATACATGGGTTCTTCATTCTAAGGTTTGTGGTATTAAATATGAATGCATAGTTGAAAGATCGTCTCAAATTCTTCAACATATGATACAAACATACTTTCTGCACAAATGTTCCCCATTGGGATTAAATCAAAAACATTCTTATAGAGAAAAGTTTCATAGCAGTATAGTTTTAAAGCTGTACTAGCTGCAACTGAACATATTCTGTGAAAATGTTGTATTAGATACAGTAACAGTTTTATATCTATCACCCAAGGGTGAACATATTTGGTCCGCACAAAAAACAGCGCCCTCAACGGTGATCATGATTTTAACCTGTTATAGACCTTATGCCGGTTCTCCCACAATGCACAGCGAACTTGGGTTTCACGGAGGTCAGGGGATCCCATATGCCCATATCGATTGAGAACATCATTGCTCTTGACAGTATGTAAACAATCAAGTTGTTACAATGGCAGGCAACAAAGTGCCATCTGCAACAATGTTACAACTTCCTTCTACCTTCAAAGAGTTAAAGGTTTTGAAGTAGAAAGTACTTCCTGATTTATGTAAAGTGAAAGAAATTGATTTCTCAGGAACGAAACATGATTTGATTGGAAGGCTGTGTTCTACTTTAGGATTAATAACAGAGTGAATATTACAATATAATAATTCAATTTTGTAACTACAAAGACCACAAACATGATTTTTTCCTTCTTTTTGGCTAACTTTTACCTGGTGAAAACCCAATGACAAGAACAATGCTACAACTCAAACTGAACTTCCAGTTTTTGTATCTGCTCACATGAATTATTATTTTAATCATGTCATCGAACAATTTTGATAAATTAATCAAAAATAGCACCAATGTCATTGTAGCACAACTGCATTTGGCTGTTGCTATGGGCGAGGTCTTGTTGTGTGGCATATTCACATACATTTTTTGATTCTTTATTTATTTACCTACCTGTCTGTTATCCTTGTAATATGCATTATCACTTCACTGTTGCTAAGGGTGTGGCCATGGTTGCTAGGGTCAGTTGTATCAAATTGTTTCGAACAAAACTGCAGATAACACCTCCAGAAACATCCTAACTTAGTTTCAGCCTCATTCATCATGTAGTTTTCAAGATATACGTTTTTGACCAAAATTGAGATTTTTAGCCCTAATTTGCATATTGCTAATTGATGATCACATTGTGACTAAATCTTCATGTACACAGCCCTTTAGGCATCCCCATTAAATTACATCCCAATCTGCTCAGTACTTTTGAATTACAGATTTTTGACCAAAGAGACACATTTTAGCCCTATTTGCATATCACTGATGGGATAATCACATTATGTACAAGTCTTAAACTAAACACCCCTAAGAACCCTCCCACCAAATTTCAGTCACATCTGCTCTGTAGTTTTGGAATTACATATAACTGACCAAAAAGACACACTTTTAGCCTTAATTTGCATATCATCGATGAGATCATCATATCAAAAATACATCTTAATCCACCACGTCTCAGCCGCAGCTGCTTAGCAATTTTGGAATTATAGACTTTTGACCAAAAAGACACATTTTTAGCTCTAATTTGCATATCACTGATGGGATCATTGTGTCATGAACATTTCTTAAACTAAACACCTCAAAAAACATTCCCACAAAATGTCGGGCAAATCTGCTGTTTTTGAGTTTAAAAATGGGCTTTAAGTTTTTTGACCAAAAATAACATTTTCTAACCCAAATCGCTCATCTCTGATGATGCGATCATTTTCATTTGAACAATTTCCAATCTACATGCCCTAAGTAATGTTCCCACCAAATACCAGGGCAGTCGGTATGGCGTTTTTTGACTTTAAGCCATTTACACACACACACACACACACACACACACACACACACACACACACATCCTCATCACACACATTTCACTATGCCTATAGCACTACTGAACCTCAGTTCAGTTGTGCTAAAAATGTTTTTCAAACATACATATGACTTACCTCTGCACTATTAGGCCATGTTTCCTGCTCTGTTTCTGTTTCTGTTTCTGGTTCTGTTTCTGGTTCTGTTTTGGAAACTAACTCATCATCAAGCAGTTTCATAGCACACACATTCACCTTTTCACATACACCAACACCTGACTGAAATATTAGAATAACATAAGAATACCATAAAATCCACATCATAATTATGATAAGCATACAAACTAGTGTATTATACAAGATTTCTGATACAACTGCACCTATTGGTGTACAATTATTTTAGCCATACTTTGGAAGTGTTTTTACATTTCAAATATCATTTTCCTGATTGTTGAAGCATCACTCAATGACACTGAACCAAATGCTATTTTACATATTGTATAAATAAATATAAATAATGATCTGTTGATGTTCCATTCTCTAACATATGATGAGCAACAACCATACTAAACAACCTGATAGAGGGAAAAGAAATTACCTGTTTACTGTTACCTCTGTCCCAGTGAAAGAGTTACAGCTTATGTTACCACTAGATACTTTACACTGAAATACATACAAAGTTTTGTCCGAGTTAGAAATGATGCTGAATGTACCCTTTGTAGTTTATCACAGCACAAAATAAGTCAAAGACAAACTGAATACAACACACATGTACACACATATGCTTACGAAACAGTGGTAGCATAAACATGTGATTATTAAGTTACATAACTTCCTTGCGGCACATTATCTGGCAACATAGTAATTCCAATTAGAGGCCAATGTAATCAATCAATAAATAAATAGCTTCCTACCTGGCCTACTGTACATTCATCTTCCACCTTAAGATGATTAACTTCCCACTTCAAGATGATTAATTTCCAGTGTTGTATTATGATCAGACTCCTTGTTCGTGTTTTTCTGAAATGTCAAATGATATAATTGTTTACATTTGTAATTATTAGTAAAATTACTCTATTCAAAGGTGAAAATATAACATCTTCGAAAACATATTACAAAGTAACATGAACATAGATAAATGATTAACCACAAAACATAACATAGAAAACAAACCTTTTTATTAATTTTAAATGAAGCAAATACTGAATGACTAAATGACAGGGTTGTCAATCACCATGTGGTTAAAACACTTGCCTCTTACCACTGTGGTTGGGGTTCAAACCCATTCCGGGTTTGATTAAATTTACCACGCTGTAAGTAAGAAGAGTGTCGTTCAGTTTGACTCTACCAAACAATGCATTTTCCCTGGGTACTCTGGTTTCTTCTTCCTTGTTTCCTCCGTGCCCATGCATCCGGCTATTGATTGAAAAAAAATGCATGTCCACTGAATAATTGCAGCTTTTCGCAAGAACAGTCAGCTTCCATGACTGAACCTGACAACTTTATAAGTAGATGTGTAAGAAGCTGCAATAATTTGAGCATTAAATTTTATTTATTTATTATTTTGATCTATTTTTATTTTCTTTTTTTAAAACATGCCTGTTTTAATCGTAACAGTTTTCTTTTTTAAAGTTCAAAATAGTAAAAATAAAAATACAGTAATTATTGCACTGCAGCATAATATGAAACCATCACTTTTCTACACAACACTGCAGAACTTGGCCTTTAAGTTCCAAAAGCTTTTATACTGTAGTACAGTGCAATGATGAGTGCAGTTACGTAGTGCAGTGGATTCATGTAATGTAGTGTAATACAATGCATAGTATAGTGTAGTGTAGTGCAGTTTAGTGTAGTGTAGTGTAGTGTAGAGTAGTGCAGTGCAGTGCAATGCAGTGCAGTGCAGTGTAGTGTAGTTTGATGTAGTGTAGTGTGTTTTTTTCCATAAAAGTACAATGGAATGTACAAATTTGTTTTCTGGTTTTGTTTGAAATACAAATTTCTATAATAGCTTTTTTGAACTTAAAGGTCATGTTCTGCAGCTAGAGTTGTGTTGAAAAATGATGGTTTCATATTAGCTGTGGTGCAATAATTGTAGCATTGTATTATTACAGTATTTTTATTATTACTATTTTGAACTTTAAAAAAAATTAAAAACATGTTTACCATTCCAGGATTTGCATTCAAAAGAGTTTTGCATTTAAAACCAGGCATGAAAAATTAAAGATAAAAAAGAAATGAAAAGAGATCAAAATAAAAAGACTAATGCTACAATTATTGTGGCTAATTACACATCTACTGATATAAGTTGTCAGGTGCAGTCTAGGAAGCTGCATTTTTTCAGGGGACAGGCATTTTTTTCAATCGGTAGCAGAATGTGCAGAAGGAGAGCAAACAAGGAAGAATTGTGATGGAGATGCCCTGATTTTGATACAATGGGAGGGGAAGCCATGGAATTGTGGGGATGGGCACACATTGTGCACGTCAAAATGAGTTGTTGGTATGGTGGAAATCACAAACGTTTTCCTGGTGGGGCCCGGGGACTGGGTAAATCATTCACAGTATTGGGTGGGCAGGTTGAAACCCAGTTGGAGGGAGGGAGGGCACCTGTCCTTCACCACCAGTGGGAGGGCACATAAGAACAGTTAAATACCCTCTCAACAATTTTTTTTGAGGGGTCAATTGTATTAAAAACATCATTTTTGATCTGAAACAACATAGTATAATTAATGCTCAGCCATGTGAACTTCGGTCTTTCAGCTTAAATGTAGACATGTCGAGTTTTTGTAACATTTATAATCATGCATGGCTTTACAGCATTTATGAAAATTGTGTAACAGGATCGACCAGCTGTAGCATTCGGTGGGAAGACGATACATAACATTGTCTCAAAATTAAACTTACCTTGTTTACAACTTGAACAGTCCCTTCCTTCTGGGTGCCTTTGTTCTTAAGCCAAAGAAAAATAGATGGAATGTAGAAGACTAATTAGAATCATCACTCACAAAATGTACATGTACGTCACCAACATTCTGGTGAACACTGCATGGTTGCCATGGTCGTCTATTTTTAGACCCGATCCTACAGCCACAAATTCCACAATCCACGCATTTTGGAGTGATGTTTGGCCCTACTGGAAACGTGTAATATTTTTCCATATCTGTCGAAAACAAAAGGGTACTAAACAGTTGCCCTTTTTTACTGAAAATACACACTGTAATATAGGAAATCTACTAATTACCATACAAATGCAAATGGCAGACGACAATTTGCAGCGAGCTCTGGGGTATTCCCCGCCTCGTTCTGGTTGTAAATAATACGTTGCATGCTGGGAGAACCGAAAAGTCGACCGTATGTTGGATACGATCGACCACTGATATGTACAATGTCTGATTATTGGTATTTTAATACTTTTCAGTGAATAAATTGTGGTTATCCGGGCGAAAAATGATACTATAGTTACCAACTAGTACAGTTTTAACATGACATATTCAAAACCAAGCTTTCAGTTCAGTCAAGATTTAAACTTGTCACTACACGACTGAAGGATTATATTGATCAACAATTAACAGATACAATTTCTTTTAAAAAGTAAAAACCCATTGCAGTTGCAGCTTTAAGCAAATGTCAAACTATGCATACTTAACGGTTAATCTGACTATGTTCATTTTGATTATTTTATGTTGGTGAGTTTATCTTAGGGTAGAATGCTCCTTGAAAATCAAAGTCCTTAAATGTCTCAAACCTTTGCCATATGGAACCTTGCTTCTGTCCATTTTGAAGTGATAAAGAATTGTTGAGTCCACCATCTTGTTTTCAAGGAAGTCGACAATCTTTTATTTTTTCAAACACAAAATTCGGCGGCATATTGGATTATAAAATTGCTGCATTTTGACGACAGTTTGACCCCTATTTCAAATATATTTATATTTGTAACCCCCTTTTTCTGAGAATGGGGTGCAGTCTTTCTTGACCAAACTAGCAACAGTTTAATTCCTAGTCGCATTTACGTTAAAAGGGCATATATCGTGGGTGTTTAGTCGATTGTATGAATCTACGTTGGATTTGCATGTATGACTTGCACTAGTTACTTTGTCCTTGCAAACGTCACAATCGTACGCTTTCTACTAATTGCAACTCAGTGAATAAGTCGATTTAGACTGACTCATTTCCTCATTGAGTGTCTAATCATTATAACTAGAATGTTTTCTCTCATAATGGTCGTTTGCTCTTTACAGTAAAGAATATTCTAAAACACCCATTGGTTGAAACACACTATAAGTGTTGTTGTTTTTTTGTATTTCCCGGAATATCGTTAAATAAAAACTAGTTCAAATGACTTCATTTTTCTATAAATAAAAAAAAATCTTATAAATGGCCATAATAATATAGTAATAGTTGATAAGCAGCCATGTCAAACCATAAGACTAAAACTACGGATATATAGATTGAATAAGATATTGTTTCAAGAAGGATTTTAGAAGAAAAAAACTCATCCCCATTTATCTTTTGTTGAACTGAATATTTAATTCATCCTCATCATTTATCGTGTGTATCCATACATACACATGTCATTCATCTCTCAGATCAAACAATGTGACATTCATTCATTCATTCATTCATTCATTCATTCATTCATTCACCTTCCTACTAACATCCATCCATTCATCAGTCCACACGAACAAGCAGGCAGACAGACAGACAGACAGACAGACAGAGACACACGCATGCACACACATACACATACACACGCACACCTACCTGCCTATCTGCCTGCCTACCTGCATACCTACCTACCTCCATCCATCCATCCATCCATCCATCCACACACACACACACACACACACACACTTATTTTATAAGCAAGTATGGCCACCAACCACCAAACACTGTAATAACTCCATGGGAACATAACCGATTGTCTATTTTATTGAAAGCAAGATGGTAAACCCCACATTTCTGGGGAAAAAGAGCTTTTCATATGGGATAGTTTGGTGAGATTCTATGAACTTAATTTTCATGGAAAAGGTCCTTGAGGCTAATTTTACCTTAACACTACTTTGACATGATACTTTTTAATGTGGTTACTCAACCCATTCGTGTATACATGAGATCTAACAGCTACTGTAGTACATGTTTTTCGTCAGACCATAAATCTTCGTGACTCAACAAATTTAAAAGAAGCCCCAGGCACATCCATACCATACCATCAACACACTCTTCTAGAGGACGAAAGATGACTGGGCTATTCAGTTTGTTTTACAGATTCTGACAAGAGTCATTCATCTTTCCGTCTCCTTTTCTATAGAGTTCATTATAATGTCAGACTTCTGTCTAGTATGAATGAGCACTGCATGTTATGTTATTTACCTTAAACGTCATCGCACACTCAAGGGTTTCCTTCATATTTTGTGAGGACACAGTATCATTAGCAGATACTTACATCCCACAGAGAAGTCTGATTAAACCATTGATTGTGCTTTTTTCATCACAAGACAGTGACTTTATTCCGTCATAGAAAAAGTATTACATTCCATTGACGTCGCTGGACCATCAAATGAATTCATATTAATGCAAATCGTGACATTCTGATTAATAGATAATACTAGAATGTGAAGTGAATTTGAATAGAGTTACAATGCAGTTGGAGGATTACAATATTATATATTATTCTATGTGATGGGGGTTAGCGTTTAGGACTTGTACTTTTAGTGTGCGTGATTCTTTCGATGATTATTTCCTCGCGTACGCGTATTCTAACTATCCGCGGTATACCGTTCCTTTCACTGTAGCTGTTGTGTCGTGAGCTCACGGTTATCTGACATATTTCGGAACGTTGTTAATTTGACACTTATCTTCGGGACTATATTTCCACAAATGTTTACGCCCTCAGAGAATGAGTTTGGATGCCTCTATTAGTCAGAGGCTTGGCGATTTAAAACCTTACACCTCTCCCTTCTTTTACATTTTAATAAGGTTGAAGATGTCGACATCACTTATTTAATATTAAAAGTGATAAATGAAATCCGACACTTATTTTAAGCCAATGGTAGGTAAATATAAGACAAAGCTTCCTTGTCCAAGTAGGGGAACATATAACAAAGACAAATAAAAAAGTATCAATCTATAATATCAATGGCGAATGAACGATTTAATATCTATGACAGATAAGTTTCCATAGGTTTATTAAACAGATGTAAAAATGAGCGCGTTCTGTTAGAATACAAATATTTACAGAAAACTGTATGACTTTAAGAGATCAATGTGACATACATACATGCATACATGCATACATACATACATACATACATACATACATACATACATACATACATACATACATACATACATACATACATACATACAGACAGACAGACAGACAGACAGACAGACAGACAGACAGTATTCGAATTATTTTGTAGGATCTTTGGACAAAAACAATATTTCTTTAAAATGTCTTGCACGCGTTCATCATATTTCAAGTAAATGATAACCTTCAGTTAATCTCATCGATTTGTGAGCATCAGTATGCCTTGCGATTTTATAATGAATTCCGCCCTATTTGTCTTTGTGTCGATGAGAAAACATTTCGATTATAACTGTCTGCTAACCTAGAAATATTGAAGTATGTCTTGAAATTTTTACATACTGTTCGTTATATTAACGTGGCCAAGAAAATATTTTGATTAAAAATGTTTGACTGCCCAGATAATATGCCATGGCGATTTGTAATATCGAGCTATCAATGAGACATTGCATGTGGTTTAGACTCTTCCTTTGTTTGGAAAGCTGATCAATCATCTTGTTTATTCACCGCAGTTTCTGGACTTCTGTATATATCTGTATATGAGTAGAACGGTACCAGAATGATGGCTCTGTTTAAACAACTATCTGTACGGCGTAGTGTTGGATTTTCTTGGAGCGTATGATTCAGGGATATCAATATATATTGAATAACATATAGATTTAGACAACTAAGCTGTATTAATCTACACCAAATTATATCAGGTTAAGTTCCTGAAGCCATTTGTGACCTAAGCTGTCGAAGAGTTGATGTGCAGCGAAGTAGAAACTGTCTGCTTTCCTAAATTGGAAATTTCATTGTTAACTCGAGGTAAATGGAAAGAAAAAATGTATCATGCATTAATAGTTACTGAAGAAAAATTGGTCGGTCGCTTGATGTAAAAGAACGAATACGCTTGTTATCAACAGTTCAAGTCTTTTAATTAAATCACAGTGAGACATATGCCTTTACTATTCGAAAATTGAAAGTGCATTTATGGCGCATGAAGCAGAGCACTGAAATTGTCTCGATCGACTCGTTATCGAGATAATTCGAAGAACTGTAACTGACAAAATGAACTAGAAGCGAACTTTGAATTATAGACGAGCCCCTAGAGAGAAAGTCGAAGTGGAACATTCGTAAAACATGACATATCTGCGTGAAGGGTCTAGTACGCATGACTGATTTCAAACTATTTGATATTAAAAACCTTGATTTGTGAATTATACAGCATAAATCGATCAGTGGGAAGGGTATATGAGCACGGCGACCTTATGTACTTTAATTTCAATTCAAAGTACAGTAATGCTCTACAGCACACCTGCTTTTAGGCATTTGAATTAATCAAGCTAGATTATCTTCATGTAGCAGAATGTCAAATACATACATGCATACATACATACATACATACATACATACATACATACATACATATATACATACATACATACATACATACACGGTTATGGTAATCCTCTATGACAAATACTATCGGCCATGCCTTAACAGGTTAACTTGTCATTCAACGATATCCAAGTGAACATGTAAAAGGTTGTCTTGTCATTGTATCATACCAAGTACATGTACTAGGGGAGTACTAAACAAGGCGTCACATTAACCCTACTAACACAGTAATAATTTCAGTGATATTGAATAGTCCACTCTGCAATGCAACAAAGTAATGTCTTATAATTACAAGTAAATTGACCCAACCTGCGATAACTTTAATATTTTCTAGCTATATGATAACCTCATATCCGTATATATTGTAATGTAACAGCCTCTCTATGTGTATGTTCACACTGTAGATGACCCAGTGTAAGAGGAACGTAAATACTATCATTTGAAATAGAATTTGCACTCATCTTGTCGCAGGTCATTGATTTGAGACCATTGTATGCGCTCATATTGTACACTTGACAGTGTCTGCAAACATACATCATCCTCATCGCTGTATGTCCTGGAGTCATGTTGTCAGATGAGTTTGCTTTAGCTTACATAGAATTATCCTAAAAATCCATTCATCTTATTATGTCATCCTGACCCAAATGTATTGCCATGACGACCACAGTAACTATTCATCCATCTTAATGAAAGCGGTCACCAAGGGGCAGATTAGTTTACTTCTCCTGACTCACGGCTCAGGACAAATAGCATCTCCTGTGACTTGATTAGACGTGCATCACGATCAAACAAAATTGTAAATACCGGTTAAGTAAATAAAACGAAGAGTTGCATTGACGTCGAAGACGTTTCTAGACTTAAATAAGACGTACTCGACGAGTACTGTGACAAAATTTCATAAAATAGTATCTTCTATGCCATAAACTAAGAACGAATCTTGTAATGTGTTAGTTTACGACTGCAATATGTTTACAACAACCTTCTGTTATAAGATATGTGACTTTATAGGCAGAGAAATTTTGAAAATCATAATAGAGATTAATTTGATATCACAAACTCAACTATCATTTTCAATTGTTGTACGGAATAATATGTATTTTACAAATGCCTCTCTCCTGCATCGTGCTGTTTAGGTAAGCATGGCTGGCTGTAAAATATGCAGCTATCAATATAAGCGTACTATAGGTAGATATAAATTTGACTAGATTTGTCCTCTAAGTTGATACTAGTAAGCAATACAAGTGTACTAAGACCTAAATTAAGTCTGATTGAACTTTTCCTTAAATAGATCACCGAATAGAATTTCAAACTAAAGCAACACTGAAGACGAATGATGATGAATAACTCCTTACAATAACCACCCACCCAATTAAGGAGCTCATAAAAGTAAATAATGAAATACATCGGTCTCAAAGGTTACCATGTCCCAACCAGGCAATACCTATACTATATCTATATAATGCCATTTTAGCCTCTTAATACATTTAATAAAACTATCCATTATGTATGTTAACAAGACATTATTGATCTCAGAACAGTGTATTATAGTCTTGACAACACATGTCAGGTGTATCTTGTATGTGTAACCTACCCAGTAGTCTTCATTTAGTCTGTGTTCAGTAAATGGCAAAATCAATTTGAAATGATACAATGTCTTTATGTTCTGAATAACGTGAAATAGTTTTTACATCAAGGGATTAAGGGATGCTCGGCAGGTGGTGCCTTTTCATGGCTAGTACTGAATAGTTGGTTTGCCATATATGTAAGACCATTATAAATTTACTAGCTATGTCCCATTAACGAGAAATTGAGGTAAAATTATTACCTGAATTGAACTTCGTTGCCTTCAATCATTTATATATATGGTTATAGTACTCGTAAACTCACAAATAGACCATTACTGAGATTTCAACACAATTTCAACGGAATCCCAGCTACCGATATTGACCATCATTCATTCACAGCATAATTGATGTAGAGATTTAATTACCACTTTATAATTAATTACAATCGCTGACGACATTCCCGGCAGTTGTTCGCTGAAGCCATTACTTTTCACACAATACCCTTGGGAAAAGTAAATGTCAAAGACGTATATCACTCAAGTAACGTGCATGTCAATATCGACGATATAAGCAAAGAGAAAGCCATGCATGATTCTTCGACCTTATCCTAACCAGGTTTATTGGTCTTTTTACTGTTATATGCATTATTTACCTATTTAATGTATGTATGTATGTATGTATGTATGTATGTATGTATGTATGTATGTATGTGTGTGTGTGTGTGTGTGTGTGTATGTATGTATGTATGTATGTATGTATGTATGTATGTATGTATGTATGTATGTATTAGTTTGCATGTGAAATGTATTTTGTTACAGCCGAGGTAAATTGAAATAAATGAACTTTCTTAATAGAATACTCAACATCCACTTTCATATTCTATGAAAGATAATCATATGGATTCAAATAGTTACATGCATCGACTTCATAATTACATGATAAACAAGTGGCTTGAAGAAAAGAGCCTTGAATAGTGCATCATACTCTAAATGATATTTACAAAATAGAAATAATCTAAGACTATAAATTCATTGATTGGAGTTTGGCAAAGTCCAAATATAAAAGAAAAAGAAATAGAGAGTGCATTTGAATATTGATATTCATTGGTCCTCAAGGTGTCGGTTGAGTAAATGTTTTTGTGCTTTTTAAGAAGTAAAACAGTGACTACATTGACAAATAACTTTATTAACAATTCATGTACGTGATTTGGGTGTATATGTGGAGATAGTTATCGTTATTATTTCAGTTTTTACTGTCATAGGTCGATGCTAAGCTGACTCAGAAATACACATGGCTTCAAATCCATGTCATGGCGTCATGACGAGATTGAAAACCACTCTTAAGGCTTGTGATGATGAGTTAATCTCCGCTGTCGTAAATTGTTTTCCCGACTAATATCAGGAACGTCTAACATTATACCATGTACGATCCAAGTTGAACAAAAATATGGAATATATACTCTGGTCATTCTACGTCATAACAATGCGTTATGTCACGAAGACGAGTATCTACGTCACTTGTTCTGTTGTGTTCGAAATATGAGCGAAAACGTTCAAAATTGCAATTACTTTGCCTCATGTTTTCTTTGATATTACCTGCGCTGGTATAATTATGTTATTCTCCAATATTATTCTTCATTCAGTCGGAAGAAAACCTGTGACCTGCTAAGTGTTGTAAATACCCCTTATGTCACTCGTATTTCCCTTGGCTGAAAGAAGCAAAATTTTGGGGAGTAACATCTAATTACCCATTGCTGGTATAATAGCGAAACTGTACGTTCGTTGCCAAGCACAATGTATGATTATATGTCTGTAGAGGACGTGTGAAATATTATTGTAGCGCAACAACATTTGTTAATACAATATATGTATTCCGTTTCCGACATTATACTGTCAAAGTTCTTCGTCATTACACCCAAGGAGACATTCAATGCGAAAAATCTCTTACTTATGACACAAATGTTTTTGTATATCCTGTATCTCTATATGCATACGATTAAAGCAGTTCAGGTTAACCCTGACAGATTTAGCTACACAGTAACTCCCTTTTAAGAGCTTCGATAATCCATTTTCACTTTTATTTTACAGCTCATGGACTATACTTTCCCAGGATAGTGTATCACATTACAGTGCCATCAGACCTACAAGCTAGTGAATTTCAACCAATTCTACCTCTGCACGCTATGTACCAGGGTAACGGAGTCTTGACGTACAGCCTTGAGTGCAACTTCATATTTACACCATGTGGTTTTCAACAGGACCAAAGTTCATGTAACATTACTTGCAGTGGGGAGCAACCATTTGTAATATTTGAAGATGCCAGCATTATCTCGACACTTTACAGTTTGAGAGACAAAGCAGGTAATTAACCTTACATTGGTATTCTTCATCATGTCCTTATTAAACGTGAAAACTTAAGTTAATTCACCATTGGAAATATGCACAGAACAATGTCTGTTTTGAAATATGCAGAGAACGATGTTTGTTTTGTTGAAATGACACGGAAAACATAATCTGAAATATTAGATAGTTGATTTCCAAACAGTTTCAGACAGTCAGCAGGTACAGTCAACAATGATTTCCATGGTTGAGTTGATATTCAATCAAACCGGACTGAAAGATATTGAAAAAATTGAAGATATTGATTAGCCCAAAATGCTGCTGATGATGATCCAATATGTAGTTAGATAACAGTGAATTGTGAACAGGGAACACCACTCCAGGAAATAAAGACATTTTCAGGACGGCCATTTCATGATTTAACATATACAATTCTCAAACGAAAATGCCTTTCTTTCCTGGAGTACTGATCCCCTTTAATATAGTAGATTATTATGCTTTGTATTCTCCATTGCTTATTTGTTTCAGGTTATACATATTCCCTGACTTTAAGGGCAGTTTTTGTTAAATCTTTGTTGCTTCATCGAGAAGAATCATTTACAGAAATATTGATAACCGTTAAACATAAAGAAGACCTACCATGTCCGGCATGTTTTCTTGAAGACACTGACTTTTTTCTGAACGATGGAACGGGTTTGAGTCGGAGGACATTTGCAACGATAGGTTCATTGGTCCAAAGGGAAAGATGTACAGATACTACGACATTTTACAGTCTACTAACAGATCAGGGTAAATACATTTTAATCGTCTGTTGCAGGTTATTGTTGTTCACTCTGTCTTTTTGATGCAATTGTACAGAGTTCAACAAGACACTGCACATGCTGCTCTTGACGATACCAAAGATTGAATGAATACCGTGTCTTGCTATATCAAATGCAGACATCACAACATGGACGTCTTCATGTCTGCGACACGTTGCAGTATGTTTAAATGGCGCATTCAAGCTAAATGTCGTAAGAAATTGCAATATTGCTATATTAAGTGTGGAATGTGCAATTTGTTAATGGTTTCCAAGTGGTTGCATCAAACACAGAGAGGGTGAACAGTAGTAGCCTGCAGCACACTGTATATTGTAAATTTGACTTGCAAGCTTAATTTCAGAATTCAACTTGGACAATCTTATAGACTGAAAGAAAGTCGTTGATTCACTTTGAACACTTGTCATAAATGCTAAAATATTGGAATTGAAAACGTTCCCAGCACAAGTCCTGCTTCATTGCATAGTGAACATTGTAACATGGTATGGGTATAGAAAGTGCACAGATTCTGAGAGTAAATGTTAATAGAGCATTGTTTGATAGCTAGCAAATGCTGTATATTGGATATACTTAGAAATTATATGAACATACTTTGTATGGAAAAGATTGCTATTACCTGGAATTGTGAAGGCATTTATAATGAGTCCACAGTCTACCTGGACTCTCACTGGCCAGTTATTGCATATTGCGTGCGGGCTCCATGTGAATAATCCTTTCTGACTGTTTGAGTCAGTACTCAAGGAGTACCCCCAAATGCGCACTCGTCTCATAACGTGGAAAACACATCAGAAATAAACTTTTTATGCTGTTACTCAGTTCACGAAAATCCCAAAATAGCCTCAGTCCAGTTAAGTTAAATCAATAACAAAAAACCTAGGTCACCTTACAATTTCTTTTAAACAGAGGTCAAATTGACATCAAAATGTAGTCAATATGGCCGGCAAACGCTGTGTTACGTCTATCGGAAAATAACTGATAGACGATTTCCTTGAAAACAAGAAGTAAATCCCAAATTATCTAATTATTTGAAAAGGATATGGCAGTGTGGAGAGAATAGAAGACATTCGATTTTCAGGGAAATTTATCCCATTTCCCATTTCATCTTAATATAAGCTTATGATTAATATTGATGTTCATTCTTTGCCATGCATAGCATTTTAAGATTTTATAAACCGTTCTGATTTTTTTTGGCAGATTCTCCAGATTTACCATTTGAAGTAGAGTCAACTACTGCTGCACTTTCCATAACAAAGCCATTGGATGGACATAGGCATTACAATTTTAAAATACAATGTCACGCAGTTCATGCAAACCAGAGCAATACTACGACAGAAGCCGATATCAGTGTTGCCTTACTGAGAGTCGATAAACACGCCCCAGTAGTTGAACAAGAAAAAAGTGTTGTTGTCGAAGTAGTAGAAAAGAGATCAAAGGTACGCAATTAATCAATGCAAATTTGTTCGTAGTTCCCTCTAATTTAATGAATAATTCACGTACTTTTAAAAGGTCACATACGTTATTAATGTCTTAGCACCAAGGCGACATTTACAGAAATGTAACCCCAGTCAAACTAAAAAAGCTACAAGTGTGTCGAGTAAACAGACTAATCAACGTGTGTTATTACGAAATTTATAATTTCCCTTTACTTCCACATTGATTGCAATTTCTTTGGAGTCGTGTAGATATTTCCATATTTCAGATAGCAAAACACAGAAAGAACGTCAAAACACAACAATACAGTGGCGATTAATATTGTTCATGATTCCAAGAATCAATTGGACAGTACAATGCAGAATTGGAAACGAGTGCAACGTTTCGATTAAGGAGATCAAGGTCTGTAGTAGACGGATCGAAACGTCGCACAATAATACAAATTTCAAATTAAAAGTCGTTTGATATCCTCAATCAATATCTTTTGAATCCTCCTCCCAACTCAAAACATTTTCCAGGAACTTCGCATCGGTGATAATCGGGAAACGTCAAGCAAACTTGCCAATACCATGGAAATCTTCTTTAATATGTTGTAGCGACTCTTTACATGTTTGTGTAAACTTTCTTTTTCACTTGATTCGGGCATTTGAAGCGTGCCATTGATAATTAATTTTTATCATATCATAGGGAGTCTAACCTTATTGGGATCACTAAGCTAATCATGACGCTAACCCCCTAACTTGAATACAAATGTACATT
>NC_135570.1:5840321-5950321 GCF_964340395.1 Glandiceps talaboti | reverse complement strand
CAGCCTCATTGAAACGGGTAACAAGTCAGAATGTACATTTTCAAGTGAAGGCCACTGATGGTTTGTACATAATAGCGATGACCAATGTTAGTATTGAATTCGGCAGAGCGGGTAAGTGTCATAGGAAATATCATCAGATACCTGGGTATTAGAACTAAAACAATCATTTGGTTTTGGTTACCCGACCCCACCTAGTTTTACACTGTTGATCCAAAACATTTCTCTACGTATTCGAGAAAAAATCGCGACAATTGTGAAGTCTCGTTAGAAATTGTGGATGTGGAAACTTAAAAAGACACTATAAAACTGTTCTCCCAATCTGTAATGGCCGTACATCTGATGGGGAGAAACCAATAACACAGAGCCCATACTGGAACAATGGAAAACATAACTTCCTGAACTAGAAACTCACATTGAAAATCTAACTGTTATATAATATACATAACAATTATATTGCTACTTTTCTTTGTCTTTTGCAGATACAGGGGCACTACACTGTGGTAAGTTTTGATATATCTTTAGGATGTTATAACTTGGCTTATAGTCCCAATGTCAATCAGCTTCTTCGCAAAGCCTCACGTATTTAACGATAATTTTGTTATGGAAATTTATAGCGCTGGGACATTTCCGTGTAGTTTGTCCATAGCACAAACGTACAAATTTCAACTCCAGACATCACACATACATACATACATACATACATACATACATACATACATACATACATACATACATACATACATACACCGTAGGATTCTGTACGTAATATTGAAAATGCATGAGCATTACTTGATATATAGCTTCTACTGAAATGGTTAAACAGTAGGAAATTACAACAATTGATTGTTTCTAGTCATGCGTTAAATGATATACAGATACGAAAAACAATGATATAACATTAGGTTATAACGAATTATTTGAAAAGGGTTTCATGGAGTCGTTTTGATTTAATTAAAAGAGAACAGTAAAGCAAATACATGAGATAGCGCTAGAGAAAGACGTGTCCTCAAAGGTGGGTTTTCGGATCGGGGATAGGTTGTTTGATATACAATATACCATAATATCGGGATGTTGTAAATCAGTACACTGTGGAATTGTCTTGTAAAGGTCAACTGTCTTAATATGAGAGAAAAAACTACATACCATATTCCATTACATGTATTTGGGGAAGTAAAGGCTACAACATGTGACTGGGTTGCAACACGCCTTACTTCTTACCCAACGAGGTATGGGTCTGACTTGGAGTAATTCATGTACAGTGACAAGTATCAGTCGAGTCAATGATTACATAGTGCATACTAGACGTATTAATTAAAAGATCTATACCAGTTCTCTCAGTCTTTTATTCTCTGATGCAAAATAATAAGGTTACGATGTTCAGTGTATACTTTTTGAAGAAATGGCATGAAATCAGAGGACGAAAACAAAGACTACGTTATTCTGAAGTTCCTACAAAGAACGTCGAAAAGATAGATTTTTAGACACTTGAACAGTAGATATATAAATATGCTCGCCGAGGTGCAAAACTTGTCGCACTTTCAAACTGTTTTACTGCTTATACAAAATATCTCTAATTAGCGCGCCCAGGGGGAACTATTACAATGAGCTCCGTCCGTCCGTCTGCCCATGCGTACGTCTGTAATACATCATTTCTCTGACATGCAATATTCAATTTCATTCAAACTTAGCACAAGAATGACATACTACCTATATGTGTTTTTTTTCTTCTTGAATAGTGGCCATATTTGGTGAAAATCCACCATTTATTTGTACTACAGTAATTCAACAACAAACAAAAACATGCACTCTATTCAAGTATCTGTCCGTATATTGTCAGATGTGACTCTTACTTTAAGCTTGCATCTGTTTATTTGACCCTGAAATTTACCTTGTGAGTCACAATGTACCACAACCATCCGGTACGGTAGTCATAGAGGTATTTGGGGTGGGTATATGTCTTCTACGAAGACTTGTTTCTTATTTTCTTGATGTAGTATTCATTTGGAATAAAATGTGTTTTATTGATATATGAAAGTGTAATGATATCCAACTCCAGCGATTTCTGCTGTTGTGAAATTAAAGGTCATTGAATCATGCATTTTTATTCAAGACCAACTTTCCTATTGCTCTGCTAAACAACTGATCTCGCCTCTAAATCTTACTTGATCTTGAGCAATGTTTTGTAGGAATAAAAATAGGTTAAACGTAAATTTGGAGACATTCTATTTTGCATGTACAGACCCTAAGCAGTGTTCCATATTTGACAACAAAACCGGTTGTGAGAGAGCATGTGGTATAGGCTCTCCAACTGGTAAATGTGTCTGGAGAGAAAGGAAAGGACAGGGGATGGTGTACTCCACCTGCTCCCCGAACAATGATACCTGTCCTGATCGTGTGTGTGATGAATGGGAAAACGAACATCCGACACTGTGTCTACAGGACTGCGTAGGTGAGTAGGGGGAAGACCTAGATTACATAACATTATACAGCGCTTAAAGAATTACAACCCATTTCCACAGAAGTTCATTCACAGTATTTAAAGATTAGACTTAAATTTTTACAAATAGTCGTTTCAAAAAATAGGTTTGAAAAAGCGAATGGAATATGTTGAAAGCCCAGGTGGTAAATGTCAAAGGCTTGTCTTTTGTAAATATTAAATGACCATGGTAGTCAACTTGAAAGGGCAATCCGTGATTATAACACGTACTAAAATAATAATATGTGTACCCTGAAGAAATGTTGCAAATTCAGCCTTGAACTCGAAATATAATGGATCTTTGTAGATAATTAGATGTTATTCCCAGATGTTTTCTTCATTTAGCCAAGGAAAATACAAGTGACCTAAGGGGCCTTTGTCACTATGGGCTGCTAGACGAAAAGTGACAAAACCCTTAGGTCACGACTATTTTCCGGCTGAATGAAGAAAACTATTGGAGAATAACATAATTATACCAGTGCCAATAACATGAATGAAAAATCGGGGAAAATAATGGCAATTTAGAATGTTTTAACTCATATTTCGAACACAACAGAACCAGTGACGTAGACGAGCGTTGTCGTGACGTAGAACGACCAGAGTATATATTCCATATTTTTGTTCAACTTGGCTTGTGCATGGTATAATGTATATGATTTATCATGATTTGCATTATTGCGATGATTAAACTGAGAAAATAATTCAAAATAAAATACATTTTGACAATCAAGTTGACTGAAAGATCTTTTCTTTGCATAATATTTTTCGAAATCTTGAGTGATTGCGTAAATCGGAGATTGCCAAAGTCCCCACTGGACAGCAGTCTCACTGATATTGAATATTCATAAGAAATCTAAAAACTGGATTTACATAATTATCAGTCGTGATTCAACACTGGTAATTTGTCATGTCAACTATATGCAGACATATTAAAATGTCAAGGGAAGATTTTGGATAAAATGATTGACGTAATCACACGAGATTTCGTGGTCACAAAGATTTCACTTTTTATTGTATATCTTATACATAAAACGATCACAGAAATTTGAAAGAAAAAGAAAACGCCAAAGAACAAGTTTAATCAAATATATAACAACAATATTGTTATTCTTTTAGACGGATCAAAGGTCTCAGGTTCTGTGGAGGCAACCGTTAGGGGTATTAGTGCTAAGGGTGTGTGTTACTGTTACCCCACTCTTGTGTGCTATTGTGGTGACCCAATAATACCGACAAACGCCTTCTACCAGCAGGCCATATCTAGCACTGTGAGATATGAGGATACCAATACTATGGGCAAGTATTATTATCTAGAATTCCATTTTGGCATTTAGGCCATAACTAATGCACACCCATTATGCTCAGGCTTAAGGTTATATCAAACCCTCAAAACACAGAAAATCACAGTCGAACCATCACCACCAGTGCTAGCACCAGTACATTTATTACCACAAACAGCACAGTCATATAACATCCATGTATTCCTATTATGCCAATATGCAGTATAAATGCATCATAAAATACCCCAGGATATAAAATTAATGGCTTTTATAATACCTTACCAGTTTTATCGTTTAACAATATACAAATATATCATAGGTGAACGAATGTATGGTAGGGATTAAAGAAAGGCGTCAATGCGACATTACGTTATTAGATTTTCTTAGGTTGTAAACGAAAACAAGATACTCAAGAGATTAGGAATTTGCATTGTGTCATCACATTTGAACTACTATATGACTGAAAAACAAGTCAAATTGTATGAAGTCAAGGCTTACACCCTGTAGGCTCACAGTGTCAATGCTGGCAAATAGTCACCTAGTGTAAAAACACATACGCAGGAATAATATTTCGAACTTAATTGAAGTACACAACCTCATCCACACCATCTAAAACATCCGTGAATCTAACAAGGTAAACCTTCCAATCTAAACCATTTACATGTGACTAATCAAAACTCTTTACTAATTTGCAAGCAATGCTACAAACCACATACACTGTACATTGATGGATGTCTCTGACGTTTGACATTTCAGGTAACCAGGTATTTCCAATTGAAACGGTGGAACAAAACTCTGTTTGCGATAGGAACTGCAAAACATTGCTTTCCTTTGGTATTTGTTCAGGATCACTAATCTTAATTGTTGCTATAGCAATGTTGCGATACAATCAACGGAAGAAACGGCGTCGAAGTCCTAAAAAGTATAATGCCAAGGATATAGGTAGTAATGTATCCATAAGTGCCATTCCGTCGGATTATTTAGACGATACGCCGCCACTTGTACAAGAAGTTGCAGACACATGGCTTCCAAACCATAGTCGATTTTACAAAACAGATGTAAGAATATTTACAAGCTAAAGCTCACATTTCCCTGTTTGTCATTACATACATCTATACATCAAACCTCTACTGGAATTGGTATTAATAATAGCTGGATTATCTTTATATTCACTGTGTTACCATGTATGTGTATTCTTGTTTAATACCTTAAGCAAACAGTCGCGAACATAAGAGAGGCAATGAACATTATTTATTTATTGACAAATTGAATGTTTTATGGAAAGTTTGATCACTAGGTAACCATATATGCGCCAGAAAGTACAGTAAATATACATTAGTTTGAAATAAGTATAACAACTATGAAAATCATAACAATTATGGTGCCATGTACTATGGGTTTAAGACTAAGGTCTACATTCGAATAGATACAAACGTTTTGTTATTTTTATAATTAATTGATTAATTATTTATTTATTTATTTTTTCATTTATACGAGGGGGGGGGGGTTCCAATCTCAGTAAAATGTGAAGCTGAAAGGCAACTTTACTAGGGTAATGTGATGGCGCTGATTCCAAACAGCATGCCTTCTCAGCAAAATTTTGCGATTTTACTGCTCGTATTGGCAAAATATGCATAATTTGGACTTTATAGTAACAAACAAAGTAAAAAGAAAGTTTCGAAAATGAATTCTTCCCATTTTGACTAATTCAGATACTTGTTTGGATTGTCTAACATCTATAGACCTTACATTCTACTCGGTTTAACATTTTATGACCATTCACAGTTTCTCTGCACTTTTACAGTTTGACCCAAAATGGGAATTTTCCAGGTCTAATCTTCTATTTGAGAAAGTGATTGGTGAAGGCGAGTTTGGACGTGTTCTGAAAGCCCAAGCACTCAATATCAGGGGATTGACAGGTTATACACCAGTTGCAGTAAAGATGATAAAAAGTAGGCAAACCAAATATTGTAATATTGTTAATATTGTAAGTAATATTGTGTCTTTGATTGAATATATTCTTAAATTATACAAGACACACATACACAAATAATCACATACACATACATACATACACACACACATACATGAATACATACATACATACATACACATACATACATACATACATACATACATACATACATACATACATACATACATACAGACAGACATACATACATACATACATACATACATACATACATACATACATACAGACAGACAGACAAACAGACAGACAGACAGACATACAGACCATGGTATATGAAAACTAACATTTTCTCTTGTGGTATTGAGGATGAAATGGTAACCCAGGAAGGGTTCAAATGTGATATTAATAGTATTGCCCAGGCGTTTCAGATATTTCATATAATAACCTCGTAAATAAATTGCAAAAATCGAAAACGAGCATTAGTCACGTGCTTGTTGGTTAATTTATTCATGAAGGTTGTTCCTTTAGGCATAGTTTTATCTACATTTCAAATTTTATTGCTGATGAAACGATCATAGAATTCTCCATATAAATTTTATTAGCAAATGGAAGTAATTTAGTAAAAAGGGGGCCATTGCTCCTTCCGGTGTGTTCATATTGTGAATGAAATAGTACGGGAGACTTTTGTATATTTCGATTCATACTCAATTCATTCTAATGGTTTCAATAATCGTATAAATTGTTCAAATGGCGGAAATGAATACACCACCAGCATTTGACAAGCAAGAGTTTCTACCAATTGGTTTGTTCTGGATATGTATTAAGACGAAAACGAATCTAGTGTTCAGAGGGTTGGCGACATAATTCAAATTGACATTTTCAAATTACTATGCATTAAATGGCTCGCAGGTGGTCTCGGCACTGTCATCATTTTCTCTTGATGGACCCCGAACACAAAGTGTATTACAGAACGTCTGATTTGAATACCAGAAAAGTGAATATTTTTCTTATAAAAATGGCTACAAGAGAGCGAGGGCGTATTGATATAATGTGGCGATTGTCATGATTAATATTTCAAAAATCTAATTTCGCAGATGGAGCTTCAAGCAGTGAGCTACGAGATTTGATGACAGAACTTCACCTTCTGAAGCAGGTCAATCATCCTAATGTCATCAAATTGTTGGGTTGTTGTACACATAAAGGTAAATATTATGAACATTATTATATATCCAGCTTTCTTAATCATGGACACTGCTGTCCTTCGAGCAATATAACAACTTAAACAAGTCTTTGTCGAAGACATATTTCCCTACATTTCAACGTAATCATTCACACGCTGATGTTTTGTGACAAATAAGGCACAAATCAGTCATTATCGCGGCGAAGGTCATGAACAGCTTAATGTGTTCTGAACAATCCATCACAGATCACTGCAACGCGAAACATAATTCACGTTTTGAAGTCATCTTAGTTACGGTCAGATTTTAAACAGCAACTAATCCTTCATATTGACATACGATATCGTGACACATGTGCAAAGTTCTATTCAGGGGCTAGAGGTAAAGTTTGATGTTTATTGAACAAGACTTGCCATATAATAGTACCCTCGGTACCTTGAGCTACATTGAAACTGTTTATTCTGATATGTTTACTGTCATACAAAGATCTGTTCTAAATACATACCAATTTTGTAATATAGTTAAGGGTCTCGGAAGATACTTAGTTTCCTTTCCTGTTTATAGGTATATGACAGTGTCACTTACCCATCTAAAGACATTGTCTAATTTGCTTTACTTGAAGTGGAATTACATGTAGCTGCCACTGTTATAAATGCATTGAGGGCGTTTAAAACAGAAAATATGGCTTTTACGCTAATGCAAACGCGTCTTCTCTAAGAAGAGAAAGGTCAATTGTCAAATTTTGGGATATACAACATGAATCAATGGATGGGTTAGTTGGCGTTCAATTTACATAGATATTACTTTTGCTTTTCTGGAGCTTAGGTAGCACCTTTTTCTGTTTTATTAGTATATATAATAATTTGTTAAGCCTGAGATAATGAAATTCCTCAAAATCATAATTGGAATGGAATAAATAACACTAAAGATGCACACACCGACTCACTACAAATGGAAACACATAAAATCAGCTGTGATACACTGCTACTACCCGGCCCACTGCAGTAGACTATATAACATGTATACATCGAAACCTTTACCGACTTCAGTGGTTACACACACAGACACACAGACACACACAGACACACACAGACACACACACACACAGACACAGACACACAGACACAGACACAGACACACACACACACACACACACACACACACACACACACACACACACACACACACACACACACACACACACACACACACGCACACACACTATTTCGGCGAGGTGAAGTTGGCTGTATAATTCCCAGTAACCTGATCTTATCAATATGACTTGGTTGATGTGTTGTACAACTTGTTTGCACACACCATACCCATAAATATAAATTTTTCAGGATATTTACAACACCCATACGAGTCATCACCACTATGCCAAGATGAAGGCAAACTATAGACATTTACTCGAGTCAGTTGTACACATGTTTGCCTTACAGGAAATTCAATTACATTTCCCCTTATCGCATATGATTATATTGCTTCGGCTACTTATCCTCAATGGAATTAAGTTTAAAATAGTATCAATTACCCAAAAAGTTGATTCGACCATGCCAAAGGATACAAAACTGACTAGATCCTCTCGACACATGAGTGTTTGGTAATTACCTGTAACCTGTCTATACTCGAATGTCAAATGCTATCTCAAATCATGCAGTGGTTTTGCTCTTACATCTACATGGCTTGCTCATGGTTCACTCAAGTTAAGAAAATGCAATTATGTTGGTAAGGGTTTCGTCAGGGCTTGCTCATGGTTCACTCAATCCACTGAATTAATAAAGCTGTGTAGTATTGATAAATATTCACTTTGGTGACTCTTTCACTAGATTTTGTTGTCATGTGCAATTGAAACTAGTGAACCTGCAGTAAATTGTCGTCTGGCCCGACGAAAACCCTCTTTATATTGCTACATTTCATGCTCTTTGCTTAAAAGATAACTTTGTTACATTGCTATGCATTTTCTTTGTTTGGTGGAATATTCATGATAATGGTAACTCAAGTTTAAAAAATGCAATTATGTTGGTAAGGGTTTTGTCAAGCCATACGATGAAATGTACATGTAGAAATGCTAAACAGAATTCTGACGTACCGCAAGACATTCTGCTTCAGGTCATCTGGATTCATTCGTATCATAACGCCTTATTGATTCACTTATAAAGCGATCATTTGCCTAATAGAAAGAACACTTCTCCCCAACCTATTTGAAAACCATTTATATACACTTTCGACACTCCACATTCAACATCAATTATTTTTCGTATGTTGACCAGGTCCACTTTATCTGATAGTGGAATACTGTAATCACGGTTCCCTCAGACACTACCTACGTGATTCTAGACGCCTAGAAACCTTGTATGTGCAAGACCAATTTAATCTAATGGTGAATGGAGACAATCCGTCCATAGAAGAAACAGTTACTTCCAGAGATCTGATGTCATTTGCATGGCAGATTTGCAAAGGGATGATGTACCTCACGGAAATGAAGGTACAATATATTTACCTTAAAGAGTGTTCGGTTACAGGGGTTAGGAGTGCAATTAGGGTTAGGCTTAGGGTTAGGTTTTAAGGCGGCGAATGATACGCTAATTTTACAGTAGATTTTACAATAGTGTTGACTTTAACATATTCGTTTTCAATCGGAATACTTTTCAGAACATTTTAATCATGTAAATGCCACAACACAGATTCTTTAACAAAGTAAATATACTTGATATGCACAGTGTTAAGTTTGTCAAGAGTTGTCGTTGTTAACATTTCATTTTATGCTATTATTATGCTATATAAAAACGTCGGGGTATGTCACATATCGAATACCACTTGCGTGCAGCTTATTTTGTTGTTGTCTATCAAGATTTTGCTGACATTGAAGTAATTTAATTATAAAGTTGAAATCGATCCTTAAGATCCCTGTCCCCTGTCCCTCCTGATTGGTGTAATACAATATCATTGGTTAAGGCGGTATATACAGGGAAATTAAATATGAATGGATAAAACGATATTTGAATGAAATCTCATCCTATTGTTTGACAGTTAGTCCATCGTGATCTGGCGACACGCAACGTTCTAGTAGCCGAAGGGAAAATAATGAAGATATCTGATTTTGGATTAACGCGGGATATTTATGAGAGTGATGCCTATCTGAAAAAGAGTAAGGTATGTTTTAACGAAACAGAAAGTTCTCTTTACTTAATGACAAATATGAACAGAAACTGTATATGAACTACGAACGTTATTTAATCATGACCCAAAATTTGAGTATTGAATTTTATCTTCTGCACATCATAATATCACAATACTAGTAGTTATCACAGCGTAAGACATACCGAACTTGTGATAGGAAAAAATTTCCTGTTGATGGACAATTCAGAAAGATAAAGAATGAAATTGCAATTTATAGCAGGCAGATATGAGTACACACTAAAATGGGAGGGTAGTGGCAGTACAAATTTTGTCTTCGATTGGTGCGACAACACTGATCGATACTCAGAGCTACATACAACCAAGTTAAGTATTATAGCAAAGGAATTTCATGAATACCGCCATTAAATTAGTTTAAGGAATAAATTAAGATTGATAGTCGCAATACGATCGATACTCCAAAGAGTGTTGGACGTTGGGCATGTTTCTTCCCTGAGTACGAAATTTGTAACTGGTACTTAAGGCTAAAGAAGTTCACTAGAATCTCAAGTTGACAGACATGTCGGGGTACTCGTATCCTATTTATCATTTTTTCGCCTTCTCAAATTTATACGGAAAACATCAACATTTTGAATGAATTCTCATTTTTGAACTTTAACACAGGGTTCTAGGTAGCTTAATAATACAGGATAACATCCCTTTTCCTGAGGTCGCCATGACATCATAAGCCTGATATGGATTAGTACATCATAAGCCTGATAGGGATTAGACAGCGACTTATTTTTTTCTAGTACCAGTCTTAAGATCTTCATATGACATCAAGTTACCCCAGAAATGCCGTGTGATATAACATTATGTTTGATTTAAGTGATTTTACAAAATTTAGTCAGATTTAACATATGTAGGCTTACTCGTTCAGCTATTTTATCAAGGGCATGATTTCATTGTGTATACAAATTTGGCCTGTTGTACCGAAATGCTGGGATTATTCATGAAATGTAATTCAAATACAGAAGATACTGCAGTGCTATTATTTATTTGCATATACATAGTCGAAGTTATACGATATTTTGCTTGGACCGAGTTTTACTCCAGGCCAAAATTATGTGAAATCTTCAAAAGGAAAGGAAAGAAGGAAAGACGTGTACAGGATGAAAGATTAAAGGAAATGCGATATGCAGGCTATTATGCCCTCACTACATCTCGTTGACACTGATCCAAACGTGCCCTTTTTCTATCTGTAGGGTCGAATACCAGTGAAATGGATGGCGGTAGAGTCTCTGTATGATCAAATCTACACAACGAAAAGTGACGTGTGAGTATCAATTAAAAATGCTGTTATCTTCGACTGAAAATTAGTCGGTGACTTAACACATGTAGACACCACCTCCTGACTAATATATCTACGTGGTCACAGTTGCTGACAAACTAGAGAAGTACGTGAATGTGTTTAGAGACCTGTATAATGAGGACATAAATGACGTGTAAACTTAGTCAATGCTTCATCAATTAACCATTCAATCAAAGATTCACCCATCCAAGTGTCAATCAATCAATCAATCAATCAATCAATCAATCAATCAATCAATCAATCAATCAATCAATCAATCAATCAATCAATCAATCAATCAATCAATCAATCAATCAATCAATCAATCAATCAAACTACTATCTACGGTACCTTACGTTCGTATATCCATCAGTCAATAAATCATTAAATCATTGAGCAGTTAATCGTTCAATTCATAAATGCATCTGTCAAACAATCAATCAATCAATCGATGAATCATTCATACATAATCCTGTAATGCTTACATGATCAATGAGTTAAACGAACACAACAAAAGAGACAGAGCATTCCTTCTATCATCTTACTGAGTTTAAAAAAAAAACAGCTCAAGTTGAACCTGTCGTTAATGTGTGAAACTTACATTTTGTCACACAAAGGTTTATATGTCTTCGCCAAAAACACATTTGTTGTATCACACTGAATCCCATGCAAATACAGCCACAGACCATGCAAATACTCATTCTTTCACAAAGTATTTGAACAACAGCAATAATGATGCACTATACTATCATTTTCTTTACCAAGAGCAGGACTAATATGACTCTTTAGTCAAACTGTCTTTCTAAGAAAAACTGAAAGACGATTGTGTCACTTGACAGTGTTGGGATTTAATCTCAAATTCCACTCATTAAGAAAAAACTGACCCAATACACACAACAGCAAGTGGTTTTGTAAGACAGAGTAGAGTGAATATAATTCGGCTAGATAGGTTTTGCATAGAAATCGACTCTATGTAAGGCATGATAATCTGACGGCACAGCAGTGTATGACGTCACAAGCTGATTACACATGTTTTTAATTCAATCACAGGTGGTCGTTTGGTGTATTACTGTGGGAAATAATTACACTCGGTAAGTATACTAGTTCTAAAAAACTGAAAGGGGAAATTCGTTTAATTATGGTTTTAAACCATGATTATCCGTCTGTTGATAAATTGCGAATTCTTTGAGTCACGACAAACGGGGTTGATAAAGTTATACATTCAAGTCTGTATCAAAGACAATCTGACCCACATATTATATCCTAGTCGAGTCACGACTTGCATAACCCGTACCTTTGATTGAACAAAGGTTATTTACGTGCTCGATTTCGTCTTTACGACTGCATCGGGGGTTGATCAATATACTATTACTTCATGTACAGCCTAGTTATGTGGTTGCCTTTGCATATCTGGTCAACCATGAACGGAAAGACACACAACATGTATGTCATATCATTAATCTAGCAGCTGGCGTCCAACTAAAATTATTATTGTTATAGAAAAGTTATGTCGGTGTTTTTGCATATCTGATCAACCATGAATTGTGAAACACACAGACCGTATATATCATGTCTCTAAGCTAGCAGCAGGCATTCAAAAAATTATTATTAATTTGTTTAGACGAATTTGCATATTCGATCAACCACAAACAGAAATATATGGATCGTTTGCGTCATGTGATCATATCAAAACTAACTACTGGCGTCCAACATTTTGACACACGATTATTAGCTTATGAAAAGAAACGTGTATTATGTAGTTTTATAAGGGATTTTCCATACCTGACTGGACTGGCATCATTCCCTTGTTGTCTCATAATCTTCAAATGTTTTGAATGTGTTATTCATTTAAATTCTCGGGAAGGAAAATGTAGTCAACTTTTTTGTCCTCCAGTTGGTGTCAGTGTCAGTGTAAGTCACCAGTGCTCAGATGTTATCGACCTGAAATATGGTTAGTAAACAGCGAACAAAGAGAGGATGATAGACAGGTGCACATATTACTCTAGCCAATCAGCAGACGAGAGGGTACTAAGACTAATTTGCATTCATAGTAGCCTTAGTCTTTGTAACTCTCTTTTGAATTTGCCAGAGTAATCTGTGTACCTGTCTATCATTCCCTATTATATTCGCTGTTAAGTGACCTCATTTTAAGTTGACACCAGCCCTTTGGAAGGCTTCTAGTAACTTGGAAAAAATAAAGATAAGAAGTTGACCACATTTTCCTCCCCAAAGTTTGAAATGGGTAACAAATTCGAAACATTAATTAAAGATTATAAGACAGAACCAATCTGCCAAGGGACTGGTGCCAGTTTAATACCTGACTAACCACGAATTTCAACACACAGACCATATTTGTTATATCCACATGCTAGTAGCAGGCGTCTAACAAAATTTATTATTAATCCACGAGACAAAAACGTGCATGGCGTAGTTCGTAGGTGATTTTCCATATTAAATATTTGAACAACCCTGAAAGAAAAAGTATAGACTGTATGTATCATATTAAAACTAGCAGCAAAAATAATTACTGGTTTATGAGACATGAAGCGAGTCAGATCCTGAATGGTAATGCAAAGTAATGTACTTTAGACATTTACAGTATATAAATGTACATTCATCTAAACCATCACATGTATGCATGCTATCATCCTCACTACAAGGGGTAGGGGTTGCTAGCGTAACACTTGGTTTCGAGGAGTGATTTATTCACGTTGATAATAATG
This sequence comes from Glandiceps talaboti, assembly GCF_964340395.1. Taxonomy (NCBI): domain Eukaryota; kingdom Metazoa; phylum Hemichordata; class Enteropneusta; family Spengelidae; genus Glandiceps; species Glandiceps talaboti. The sequence continues at coordinate 5,936,263 of NC_135570.1, read as the reverse complement.
TTTGATATTTCTTTCAATCGACGGCTCCATAAAACAAATAAAAATGCTTTGAAAGGAATGTCTTAAAGTAAAAAATAATAATGTAAAGATTTAAAGACTATCAAAATATATTACATGAGTTAAAACATTGTTGAATACACGACATCACGATATTAATCGTACACGAATATATCACATGTACATTTATAGATATCGAAAAGGTCATTGAGTAATATATCGTATTTCTGTTCATTTGCAATGACTAGAATAAATGGGTCGTAAAAATAAAGTGGGAGACATAGCAATTTAAGGACACGATGTGTCTATCTTTAAACTTCACGACATGTGTAGCTTTGATATCAATCAAATATACCTTGGGATGAATTGTCTTAAGCCCATTCGTCCTTTTTTCCAGGTGCTACTCCATATCCTGGTATCCCACCAGAAAGACTATTCCATATTCTAAAAACAGGATACCGTATGGAAAGACCTGATAATTGTTCCGATGAATTGTAAGTATCGCATTGTTACATCATTTCAGTTGTAGATATGCATTCTTTCATCTGTGACAGTGTTTAGAAGATTTCATGGGCAGCGGGCAATAAAACATACAATTGGCAAGGAATTTCGGATATGACATAGTCACTCTAATCGCCTTTACTTCGTCCCTTGTTCGTCACAGATTGTATAAAAATATAGACCATGTTGCTCTGCAACGACGGTCCATAAATATGACGAAACTTAGAGGCGAGAGGATATTTGTGTATATTTGACCTCTCTCATAATACCCTCTACTATTCGATTAAAATTGTTGTCCATATTCCTCCGATAACTGAATATAAGTGTAATCCTGCAAGTATTTAGTCTAGTTCAGTGTTTTCTTTTGATGGTACATTTAAACGTTAAAGCTATTCTTTGGCTCCTCCCTTTAGATACGACATAATGCTGAGATGTTGGAGAACAAGTCCAAAAGAAAGGCCAAACTTTTCTGAACTTGAAAAAATCTTTGAACAAATGCTTGAACAAAATAGGGTAAGTTTTCTCACTATACCTTTATTTTAAGCAGACATGCACGAATGCTTTGACCTTGTGTATTGTATTCAAGTGGGATCTTATCCGGAGTGGGGGGGGGGATTTTCCGGTATTGCTGTCAACAGAGATGACATTTGTATTGAAAGTGGCCTTGACAACGTTAACGCTGTAGTTTGGTACTCAGATCTAAATTTGGAAATAATTAGATCAATTTAAACAAACTCAAGAGCATCATCAAGTCTCAATGGAGTACATTCGTGAAAGAGGCTTTCAGCTGCATATTAATTGGTGTATTGTCTGTAACGTTATGGAAACTTTTCACGAACAAAAGTGATCGCTCATCAATGAAGAATAATCTGCTGATTTTGGTTTCTCATGGGCACAGTAGATTTGTAGACTGACTAACTAGACTGAACCATGAAAAACTTCATGATGAGTCATCGTTGCTTGTCTCGATAAACAGTGATTACTAAATAAAGCGTGCAAAATTCAGCTGCATCTTGTTTAATGTAGTCAATGTTACCTACGAACGTAATCTTTATTATTAATTTCGTCTCACATATTGAGATAAATCGACACTTAAAAGGACTCTGTTGAAACAGTTCATTCATCCTGATGACGTGTATTTAATTATTCAGCATTTAGTTAATTTTTATATAAACAAATACTCCAATTACTAATATTTTACAATTAACTATACGTTACAGAAATTTACACAAATAAGAGTATATTGAAGCTGATTCCCTTGCAAACTTTTGATCATTACGTCTATAAACGTGTATTGAAAAATGCAACGTGATCCACAATAATAGTCCCTGTGGAGTGGAAGAGAAATTATCTCCACATACAATTTAATAGCATGGGGTGCATACATGTTTTTCATAACTATATAATTATAACTTTTCTGTGAAATATGATTGCATGATCACGACATCCATTATATTTATCGTAAAAATGATAAGGAATGAGAATTTACGATCGAGGCTTAAGCTTGCTGGTTTTAAGAGTGTCATTGAGAGATCTCATTTTAACTCGAACACTGTGATAGCAATCAGACCTTTCCAACTCATTTTCACACAAGATAGTTGAGTGTTTCTGAAAGCTTACGTTTTTTGTGCCAAAAATGGTTTATATTTAATACGACGCGAAAATAGATATACAATATTTTGAAAAGGAGACTGTTGAAAAGTCCGAACAATAAACTGTTTTTTCTTCATTTATCCCCAATCTAGTCACCAGTCTTTACATGTCTTCACACTTATACAAACATTCGCAAACCCTGTTAAATCTGCTCATGAATTATGATAGGAACAATCCATGCCCTTGTGTAGTAGCATGGAGCATCTTCCTTGCCCAAGATAAAAGGAGCCAGCCGAGGAAGAATATCGCTGCATGGCATCTTAAAATAGACTTGGTCTGTCCATCATATTCTCTTTATATATCATTTTGTAAAATGAACTAAGAAGAGAACTAAGCACATGAAACATGATAAATTATTTTCAATTATCTGTAGGAATATCTCGATCTTAGTAATGATACTTCGTTGTCAGAAGGCGAGGCTGATCAAAGTGATGATGAAGAGGTGAAAGTAAGCCTCATATCATCAGAGAGTGAAGGTAAGTATGTAATACATTAAAAGACGCACATACACAAATAATCACATACACATACATACACACATACATACATACATACATACATACATACATACATACATACATACATACATACATACATACATACATATATACATACATACATACATACATACATGCATACATGCATACATGCATACATACATACATACATACACACACACATACATACATACATACATACATACATACATACATACATACATACACAAACACACTCACACACATACACACACACACACACACACACACACACACACACTGACCTACCGACTGACAGCATAACATATGAATACCACATAATCGTTCACTTCACAATTCTGATTTCTTTACATTACTCTTCTCAATGCAAGCTGTACAACACCTATGTAGTAGGTCTTATACCCATATAATAAATCAGAAAGTGTGATTGGACTATTCAATCAATACTGCTAATAGTTCTATAATATGGTTACATCGTCCTTTTGTTACAGACGGAAGTCAAGGAAGAACTAGCGACGAATCTCTGTACGGCGAAATCAAGTTCCTAACTCTCAGCAGATCATGCTCTGATATCCAGAAAGTACGGAATGAACAGAATAAAATGACTGAGTTACCACAGAGACCACGTTGCCATAGTAGCACTATTCCTAACATGTACAACAAGTGTGGATCAACGGAAGTTTGATGAGATTTCCAATTTTCTACGTTTACATTTTTAAACAGAACGTTTTGAAGGACGGCGTCCTTGCTATGGTGCTCACCAGCGTCTGTTCACGCAAGGAATGGATATACGAAGAGGAACACTGTTTCTCAAATTATGAAGTATAATTGAACTATAATAATAGAGAGATGAGAAAAACACAAAAAAACACGAATTTTCTCAATGAGTGTTAACGTTTTAAAAAAAACACCATTTCTATCATTGAGAATTCTATGAAAATTATTTTCATAAACGTGTCAGCAATGGTGGACAATTTATGTTTGTTTTCCCGGAATAGATGACTAAAAGAATTGTATATCCAGTTCTTTGATAAGTAAACGGTGTTTACAATAACGACCAAATAGTATTATTTGCGAGTCGTCGACGTCGATGATAGCCAATGGGGTTGACCATTATGGGGCCTGCTAACGTACATAATTCTAGTAGAAATGAGTTTAAGCGGGGATTCCAAAAACATTGTAAGTCAGAATCCCCTGAGTATTGAAAATGAGTTGAACAGGTATGTGATGTTACGGTGATGATACGACGATATGAAGAAATAACTGTGGAGTATTTATTAAATAACAAGCAAGTATTTTGAATCAAGAAAGTAAGATCCTAATATAAGGATGAAATCACATGTGTTAGAAAGAGATAATTTTACATTCAAGTAGAAAAAAATCGAAAACATAATCAAGAACAGTACACCTAGTAATCCCTCTACTCCTCCTTAAGCATTCATACCGTTTCCATGGGAACAATTAGACGTATCGGCTAAATCCATACGATTTGCAACACTTGGTTACACACGAAAAATGGCGTGTTTCCCCTCTCTCATCGGCATATTCATCAGTATTTGTATTAGCAGGTGATTAGAAACCATATTTCTAATAACTTACTGACCATGTCGAATAAAACATATTCATGATATAATAACTGAATGCTATGAGTTATTTCACCTGTTCAGATGAGCCGCACACATTCGCAGATTAAGTCAATTTGTCTTCGTTGAAATATTATTTTTTAAAGCACAGTCACTCTTTTGAAGACAATGCCGAGTGCGTGTATGCCTTAAGCTTGTTTTTTAAACATAAATTGATAATCTCAGTGACAGCACTTTTTGTGAAATGTAGAATTTACGATCACACAGGAGGAGTGCGTTTTCATTGTATTGTAATGGTTCGAATACCTTCAAACATGACATAAACAAAGTGCTTTTAAAAGGTATTTTACAGTGCCCCTTGGGCATTTTAATCAATCTGTTATATATTTTTCAATGAACTAACTTTTCTATTACCGTTGAAGATTTTATGTTCTTTGTAAGTTTCTTTTGTCCTGATTTTGGGGAACAGAAAATTAACAAAATTTATCAAGAAACGTGGAAAAATAACGACGGTTATATCCCGAAATAAAACAAATCGACGAAGTCTTACTTTATAGTTCCCGATCCAAAGGTGTATGAAAGTCATAGATAGCAGAAAAGGCTACACCAATAGAATCACAATCCTCACATGCTTCGCTCAAGTGTATATATGTATTTTAGTCTGTTGTATATTATTCACGAATAACTATCGGAGATCGATGTTAGATAATTATTTATAACTGTTCTGTTTGATAACGCCTTAAGATTACATTCTTAAGTTCACTGTTATAGTATCATTACTTATTTATCTATATTAGAATAGGAGAACTTGATTTGGTATAAAGTAATTGGTTTTGATGAGAGAGGTTCTTTTAAGGTCATCTTTCTAATGACATAGAAAGTACATACATGGATATCGTTTGCGTGATACTTTGAGTAATGGTTTGAATCTCCTACTATGGACTTGTAAATAGTTTGTTATTCAATGATGATTATGTATTAAAGTGACACATAAAATAAATCATTCTATTTATTGAACAAAACATCAGTGTCGCTGGTTTGATGACTTTGAATCACGCCATCAAGGCTCACGTGGTTCTGAATTACCTTCTAGTGGTGGAATAATCTCAAAGATTACCTTTTAGATATTTAAAATACATATAGGTGTGTCCTGAATTGCCTTAGAGTTCAATCACATGTTTTGGAAGACTCAAAGTTGCTACAGTGACAATCCATTTTTTGAGATATTGATGACACACACACACACAGACAGACAGACAGACAGACAGACAGACAGATAGATAGATAGATAGATAGACAGATAGACAGACAGAGTCAGGCAGTCAGTCAGTCAGTCAGACAGTCGCGCACTCACACACACACACGCACACACACACACACACACACACACACGAACCATAAAATTGCATTCCCTTTGGGATATAAAACGTAAACGGTTCCCTGCTTGAGGCAAGCTCCTCACACATGTCACTTGTGGCTGGTTATTTTTGAGAATGTGTGTTCGCACCGCCTCACATTATATATCGTTTGTCGTTTTATTACTTTGTTCTACATCACTATTATCATCGAGAATGTCATGATAGCTTTAAAATGTCGACACCTTTAGGGTACGATCAATACACCACGGTAAACAGTGAAACTCCATCTTTTGTATGAACAAAAGATTGACGTCAATGTAAACGTCCCAAGTGGCACAGGACGACGTCTTTGAGGACCTATCAAAAGATAGCTAGGTGACGTCACTGCCTCTGTACACAGCAAAGTCTATGGATGAAAGGTAAAGTTATATCCAGAAATACAGCAATTAATTAAATGTCCTACAATAATTTATTATACTGAAGTATCATGAGAAAGTGAAAGGAAACAGAGATTACTAAAAAATACGGTACAAAATATTAACTTGAATGTGATCGCCAGGATCTCAAAGATATAATTTATCAACACATTCTGATTATCCATCTACTACCAAACTAGAGTGACTATAGAGTTTCAATCAGGCAGCGTCAAGTTGTTTACATCTCATACAACTTTTTATACGAATTAAACAAACAAAATATAAATAAACAGTTTTGTATTTGAATCTCCCTTGTTTCACAGACAGTGATGTTGATTTGTGTTCACAGTGAGATAAAATGTGTCATTTTATATGCCTGCATACTACCAGTGTCTGTATTTTGTGTCATGCAATTCGTAACAAATACTTTCAAATTGTGTGAGAAGGTAAAGAACACCATGTTGCCTTACTGAAACTAGTAGTCACTCTGGTTTGGTAGTAACAAAATGAAAGACCAGTCTACTGTCTGCTTAAGTCAGAAACAAACCTACGAGATGATATCGTCTGAAGCACTATTACACTATTACAGCAGAGAGATTGGTTTCGACAAGCTAAGAGAGACTATTGTAACAAGTTGACATTAATGTATGAGTGGATGTTGATAATTAAGCGATAAACTTCACTCACATTATACCCTCACACAAATTGAGAACCCCAACATTCAGTCTGGGGAAGACCACTGCAGTGCAAAGTTTTATTTTTTGTAGATTTACAGTGAACATTTACAGTGCTTAAACTATCTGATGAGATCAATGGTGATGGTTTATGGTATTCAACGAAATGAAACGAAAGAATGTTTTCGATTCGTTTCGTTTCATTTCGTTTCGATTCGAATCATTGATTATCATACTCCAGTGTGATTAGTTCGCCGAAGTGTCACCAAACTATCTAATCTACTACATGTTACACTTGAACTTTTAGTGTGTGTGTGTGTGTGTGTGTGTGTGTGTGTGTGTGTGTGAGTGTGTGTGTGTATCTGTGTGTGTGTCTGTATGTATGTATGTATGTATGTATGTATGTATGTATGTATGTATGTATGTCTGTCTGTCTGTCTGTCTGTCTGTCTGTCTGTCTGTCTGTCTGTCTGTCTGTCTGTATGTATGTATGTATGTATGTATGTATGTATGTATGTATGTATGTCTGTCTATCTATCTGTCTGTCTGTCTGTCTGTCTGTCTGTCTGCCTGTCTGGCTGTCGGTTTGTTTGCTTGACGGCACTAATCTCACCACTGTCATATATTTACTGTAGTATAACGGACAATCGTAAAAGTCACGGTCCATAAGGGGAGAGATCTCGCCCCTAACTCTAAATTCGTACATATTGGTATCAAAATATTTGAATATTTAAACAAAATCAAGTGAATTTTGATATTTTGACTTTTAAATTTATACAATACTACGGTCACCTATATGTTATAAATAAAGATGGGACTGAAGGACTTATGGAGCAAGACATATATACAGTATTACACTGGGGTGGTCACAGTATAAACGTATCAATATATTATCGTACTTATGAAAATTCAAGCACGGTTATTTCAAGTCGCCAATTTGTTATTTAAATAGAGCATTCTCCAGCGGGAAAAATATGAAGAATTATTGGGTGTTACAGACAGACCAATCCAGTGTGTACGATCGGAAGTAAAATGGGTATGCTGGGTAAGAATACAATAATGTCACAGATTGTTCACAACAATGACAGATTCGTGTTTGTCCATGGATAAAATCGCCATCTTGAAAGGTGTATTGTGGGAAATTACCATTGTATTACCCACAATGCACCTTATAAAATGGCAAGTTTCCAACTTCCGTAATAGTTGTTCAAATCAATAAACTAACACTAGGCTTACATGTAATGTAAACACTTACATAGAAAATATATTTTTCATAGTTCCGTTGAATTCAATTCAAACTTCTTCAAAATGCCCACTAAGGCGCGAAACTAGTCTAAGACTGCTAAAAAAACATTATAAAAAACTGAAGATACTAATATCATTAATCAATATTTCAAAAAAATTAGATTTTTTATTACGAGAACATTCATTGTATTATTCATTTCGTCAATTTTAAAATAACTGTATACCTTTGTTTTTCAGAATTTACACTTCTTTCTCATTTGCATATCTTTTGTTCCTAATATGGTCACACGATCTTGCATCATCAAACCCTTGAATTCGATAACGATTTCTTATCTTCAATAGCATTGGAATCTTCTCTAACTTCAAGACTTTTGCCATCAGCGTTTGGATGGACTGTGACGGTAGGACGACAGAAATGGCGAAGGCGATGATGATAGAGTAATTCACAAAGAACAAAGATCAACGCCACGGTAGCTCCAATCATTAAAATATAAAAAACACCAACCACACTTTGTATGTCAATGTCATTCGTGTAACTCCGTAACTTTGCCGCGTCATCCTCACAATCACTTTCAAGTTCCCAAGTTTTCTTGCGATATTGTTCAAGAAGACCATCCTCTCGCATTTCAAGTATACTGCAAGATGAAATATATCATTATTTGCATTATTTTTGTTACATTATGTTTAAATATGAAGTGTTCAAACTCTATGTATAATCCTAGTGGAAACAGAAAACAGGTGTCTGACCTAATTTATCATCGTTATAGAAGATTTGCCATGTGGACAGCATCACCTGTGTATGTTAATTTCAACATTTTTATCTTTTGAGTGACAAACTATTTATAGATTTCTGCGATTGCGCCACCAACGTTGGATATCAGTTTAGCAGACAAAATCCCAGAAAAGAACAATACCCATCTTTATGTACAGTAGAATATCTGTACTTGCGTCATATCTACACACCTCATGGATATATCTTCTCTCCATGGGGCTCCCTCTGGAGTCACAAATCCGTATCCTTTCTCGTAAAAGGGTTTTCCTACAGTCATCAATTCGCAATCCTTTCGTTTTTCTAATTCCAGGACAGGATGATCCCACATGAAAGCATATTCTTCATTTTTGACCCTGCGGTAACCTTCGTTTACGTCTTCAACGTAGGCATCTTCAATGGAATTCATAAATGTCCACATCCGCTGAGGGTGAATGAAGGGAAAACACTTGACTTTATGGGTTAAAATTAAATATATAGAAGGTCTAATTTTAAGTTTAATTTATTATTATGCAGTGCAAATGATACGAAGCTACGGAGTGAGTTCAGATAGATTTCATCACTGAGAGACAGCATTTTGAATACACATCAAATATATAAACATATTTTTCTTTGTTGTCGACGATTCGTTCAGATAAAAGTGGGGTTTACTTTTATCAAAGGTTGAGTCTTAAGATCTTCCCTGTCCGACAACTTGTCGTTCTTCCAAAAATCATATTAGGTTTACAATAATATTTTCAAGTCTAAAAATTCCTTTACAGCGCCCCCAATTGCACCATCCATGTTTTTAAATGCTGGTAACACCATATTGCCAAAAAAGTTCATTACCTAGCAAGTGATGAGCAATGATATATGGTAGGGTAATACACATTTCAGATTCTTGAGGTTTATTCGATTTTTTCAGCTTTCCTGTTCATGTAATTCTATCCGACTGTTGTCATTTGCATAAATTCCAAAATAGCTTTTAGTTTGTGATGATCGTCTAAACCAAGTGTCTCTGGAAGCATTCGAAATAGCAAGTACTACTCATAAATGTTTGCATTTTAAAAACAAAAAAGTTACAAAAACGCAGAATTACTTGAATGTAAAAGTATCATAGGAATAAGCAGTCAACTGGCATCACCTCCCCTCACCCCTCGTCAAGACATCTTGGCTGACGGCACTTTATTTGTTATTAGCAAAGGAGAAGCTACCCGGGTAACCGTGCGAATATGGGCGGACATAATAGCAGCCTACGCAACTCTTCTATGCGCAAATACATTTATCTAATACACTATTATTGTCTAATTTGCTTCAAAGATTTACATGTACGTGTACATAACGTGACAATCCTTCTCGACTACAACTTACAGGAACTTGTAGACTAACTCTAACGATTCACATAGAGCTCTGGTAATCATATCTACGTATTATGCGATGAACAAATGCAATCTTACCTGATATGGATTAAGATTTGATCTTTTAAAAAATGAGACGACGCTGCTGTCTTTTATTGTTCCATACTTAATTTTGTTTTGTCTTGAAAGTTCTTCGATTGAGGAAATGGGCGTTTCCATGCGACTAACGGTAAGAAATGCAGTCAGATTGGCTGTGTATGTGGCGATGATGATAAGTGTAAAGAACCACCAGAAACCACTGAGTAGTCTGCCTGAGATCGAGTAAGGAGCAGTGTCGCCACCTATTTGGAATAAGACGAAATTTAACCATTCAAAATAAGTAGGATTAAGATTATGTATGTATGTATGTATGTATGTATGTATGTATGTATGTATGTATGTATGTATGTATGTATGCATGCATGCAAAACAGTCCTGGTGACCCAGAAGTACAATCCTGACGTTTGGAATGACAAGATATAAGTGGGTACAAAGCCTGACTCCTTATCTCACTGCAAGTTTTTATTTATTTATTAACCTTCCAACAGGCATTGCTCAATAACAGAAGGAAAGTTCAGTGTTAATGCAGGAGGAAACCGGAGTACCCGGGGAAAACCTGCGTTGTTCGGTAGAGTTAGACGGCAGGAGGGATGTAAATAAGTATTCGGGGCCGTCTTTCCGGTTCTCCCAGCATGCAACGTATTATTTAAACCAGAACGAGGCGGGGAATACCTCTAGCTCAGCGATTGTCGTCTGCCACTCAGTAGACTCAAATGTGTACTGTCTTTTTTAGATACGGGTGAAAAGGACAACTGCCGTGTCCCCTTACGTTTTCTACAATGTTGGCGTGATGAGGAAATATTACACGTTTCCAGTAGGGCCAAAACCATGCCGAAATGCGTGGATATGTGGTAGTATGATCGCATCTAAAAATAGACGATTATGGCAACAAAGTGTCCACCAAAGGTATGTGAGGTACATTTCGTAAACAATGCGAAGAGTCATGATTCTAAGTCGTCTTCATATATTCCAACTATTTTTCTTTGGCATAAAAACAAAGGCACCCAGAAGGAAGGGACTGTTCAAGTTTTAAAAAAGGTTAGTTTAACTTTGAGACATTATTATGTATAGTCTTCCCACCGAGTGCTGCAGCTTGTCGATTATGTACTGCATAAATGCTGTAAAGCCATACAGCTGATGATAAATGGTACAAAAAACTCAACTAATGCTACAGTTATTGCACTGCAGCTACTGTGAAACTATCCCTTTACAATGCTACTCTGCAGAACTGGACCTTCAAGTTCCAAAAGCTAGTATTATAGTATAGTACAGTGTAATGATGAGTGCAGTGTAGTGCATCACACACACACGCACGCACGCACACGCACACGCACACGCACACACACACACACACACACACACACACACACACACACACACACATCTTTATTTGTTGATATTATTCATTCAGTCAGTATTTGTTTCACACACACACACACACACACACACACACACACACAAATTTAAATAATTAAATCATTTGACATTACAGGAAGACACAAACAAAGGACCTGATAATTCAACACTGGAGTGGAAGTTAATCTTGATGAGGTGGAAGATGAATGTACAGACAGTAGATCAGGTAGGGAGCTATTTATTTATTAATTGCATTGTGTTGATTTTCTCCAGTGTTAATATTTGTATGTAGAAGGGATTAATTATAATAAACATCGTTTAAAACTACATCCCTCTTTATGACACCGTTTTCTATTTCCATTACGGCGGTGTCGTTTGTCACAAGAACATCAAGCAGTATAGTTGATGGCTTGTTGTTCATGCAGTACTGAAAACTGAAGTGTAAGATGTATAATTTATAAACCAATACAGCATGCTCACATTATGTGTTGTGATTACATGCACGCCTGTCTGTCATGGTAACGTTCGAAAGTTTCGATTTTACACTTATGTTACTTCCTCTGTTAGTCAAATACACTTAGCTTACAATCCTTTGTCATTAAATGCACACATACCTTGATTCATAAGTGAGGCCAGGGCAAACCAATAGCTGTTCATGAGGTTAAAGTCGTCGCCTTTGCATTCACATAACCCCTGTCTTGCAGAATTATAAGAACTGTAGGGACTAAATCTTGCTATAAGGAAAAGCAGAACTCCAACCACAAAAAGTGCCGCTGCAATACAGGCCCAGACTGGCGCACTCAAAGGTTCCATAAATGCAAATATACCTCGATGTTTTCCAGGTTTACGAATAATGACTCCTAGGGCATATTGATAGTAAGGTTTGGTAAAATCGACTACTTCTTCTCTCTCCGCCATGATAGTTATTCCAGCAACTGCCATGTCAGCTCTCTGTGGAATGAAGGAAATTTAAAACAACTGTTTGAAAAAAATCAAGTACATTTTATATGAACAAGCACACTATTTGAGTCATTTTAATGTCCATATGAGTTAACTGTTTGAACAGTGGAAAAGCAAAGTGGAATTAAAACAGGACACGGTCAAATTCTTCAGAACTGCTTAAAGCCTATCAAGTATTGTGGAAATGTTGATTTGTGCCCTTCAAATGCACATTAATCTCCGCCTCGTGTTATAGTGTTCACTGTTCTGTTTGATACAACCACACACAAACTAATAATGTACATTCTATGCTTTAAGATATCGAAGTCGTAATTTCTTACTACATTTTGTCTACATGAAATAAACCATTTAAGCATATGAGCCATGTTTTGGTATCTGCATTTGATGCATGCATGGAAGCAAATTTATTTAGTTCATTTTTCACAAGAAAATGTCGCAAGAGAACCTATATTCATTCAATATTGCTAAGCTTCTTGTTGGTTTCTGCATGGTTGTATCAAACAGAGCCAATGTACGCTAAACAGAAACAGGATGTACGTATCTGTGACAGGTTATGTATGTCTCTTTTTATACGACGTCCACCTAGATGTCAGCACAATTTCTTTTGGGTGCACCCAAACATTATATGTTATTTAATTGTTCAGTTAGGTCTGCTTAGCTTCCGTACTATGGATCTTCAAGTTACTAGTCATCATACTAAACGTGTCTCAGTCAGTATACTAAATATATAGTATTTGTTTGTTCAGCAGTGGAAAACTTGATATGAGTGACATAGGGCCTCACTACAAGTCGAAGATGAGTATTCGTATAACGTGGTCTTTGTCCCTATATATGGGGGTTTAAGGTTACTTACACCGTACGCTATTTCACCCACAAGTCCATCCCATGAACCATTAACATAGGCACCATATTTATTATCAGCAACTTCGTATATAGTGTACTTAAAGTTCAGCTTCCGTGCGATTTCTTTGAAGATATCCATACAGAACCCCGAAAACTCATACATTCCACCTCGTACCTCTGTCTTTCTAACAAATGGCTCTTCCTACAATCACAAGAGGAAAATTAATTACAAACTGGTTTGTGTAATCCGGATCCCACTTTGATCATTATTTTGGATTCGCATTCAACAGGAGTCAACTCAGAATGAGTGTGGTAAAAGGAAGATTAAAAGTACCATGTATGACACCCACCTAGTACGAATTCAATCCCAAACTCCCCTACCCAAATCCAGGGGAAACTTTGATTATTCCACCACTATCTTATAATAATAAAATGATAATACTTTATTTCAACTACATTAAAAATTATACAACCGAAACTATAAACAAATAGTCAACAACAACAACAACAACAACAACAACAACAACAACAACAACAACAACACACGCGCTGTGGAGGTGGTTGTGGTGGTGTTGGGGATGGGATAGAGTATGGCTGAATTTTGTATGCATTATTTAGGTAATGGGTAGCCTGGCGAAAAGTATGACCTATAAGTCAATTTTTTTACTCTTGCCTGTAACTTTCAGATTCACGATCGTGAGTGATTCAACATTATACACAAATAGTTGTATCGTGTTGAAATAATTGTTTTCTGTTGTATTTTGGGTAACCTCCGTGGCTGGGTTATCGACCTGTCAAGCGTTCACATAATGTCACACACAGAATGTTCTAGGTCGACCCATCCACCCTACTACGAAGGCTGACCTTTTGGGTTGAAGTTAATAAGCGTAGCAACTCACCACAATTGTAACAATCCGTAGTGTTCGGTTGTATAATGCTTTGAAGGTCGATTGAAATGGTGTGTGAGACATATTCAACTCATTTATAGGGTCCCAGGTGCCGATCTGGAGGCAAATAAAACAATGAGATTCAATGTTGTAAAAAGTGGATTACCTGTAATGGATAAACCACGCAAGTAGCAGAGATCGATGAAATAAACTCGCTTGGGTAACGATGAAAACGAATACGTATGACGTAATATGGATAGCAAAATTATATTAAATTTGAAACTTTGACGCAAAATATTGTTTTAATCAAAGTACACCGTTTTACGAAAGTACATTACCACACTGAGTCTACATATTTCTACTAAGACCTATTGTCAATTATACGTCATGTACAAAGTAGAATGACCACATAACTCATAAAGCGAATATAACATAAATCGCTGTTTCTTTGCCAGGTATCCATGAAATAGAGAAACGTAGATTTGAAATGGGCGTCAAGTAGACATGTGTTAACATTCAAAAGTAATCGGTGTATTAAACGTTGTGCAACGAGCCTGTATAATGTAGTGACTGGTGTAGATACTGTGATCCTAAGATAAAAGTAACCGAAATGAATTAAAATTCGAATGGCCACATTAGAGTCGATTTGCTAATATTAAAGTAAGAATAATGACTGTTAAGATCCGCTGTCTGGAATTAAAAGTCCATTTAATTCGAAGGTTAATTTAACAAGTTTAGTCGTTTGCCTTAATATGGTATGCTTGATTGTTTCACTTATCATGAAAGAGCTTGCCAGTTTAGTTGGGAATTGTGGTACATACCACGAAAAAAACACAGTGAGCCAAGTAAAGACTACGAGCAAAGACACAATTAGTTGAAAACAACAACACAGCGGATTCTAGTACTACAACAGTGCCTTGTAAAATCAGTGAATGTGCCTTTGATATGGGTTCACACATTGCTTTAATAAATTTGTTTATATCTGTGGAAGTTATAATGTAATAGTAACAGTCATACTCAGTGTTATAACATGTAGTGTTCTATCAGTAAACAGAGCCATGGGAGTGTTTATGATTTGATAAATTTTCGACACTAATGACATTGTCCCATTCCTGCTTTACCACAACCAAACAAACGCACGTCGTGTGTTTTTTCGTAGGCTTGTTATGAGAGTGTTTATATCACAACTCAGTGAATTGTCCTGCCACAGCTGAGAATACATATATAAACTCATTTCAAAGCAAGTCACTCACAGCCATGAAACCTTTTTCAATCTTTTTCTTAAGAAATCACCATGTAAAGTTCACATCAAACCTGGTATGTACCATAATTTGGCACCGGTCTTAAAAAAAATTAATGGGCTAACTATTACGTCAGCAATATTAGAATTGATGGGTATATTCATTAGTGTTCACGCTAGATCTGACCATGGATGTAAAGGTGACCTGACAGAGTGACTTGAATTTAATCATGAAATAGCTGGAGGTATTGAACGAAAAGATATTGGGAAAAGGTTATTTGTAAGTTACATACACACCTTTGCAATATCAGTGATATTATCGTTCGCTGATGACACACTGATAATTTCCATGTTGTTTTTATCATTATAACCCCCAGAATTGAACTCGACCATACCTGTCAGTCCATCTTCCAGTCGGGCCTTAAATCATACAAAGAAAAGAGAGAACAATTAACCTTTGACCTGAAGAATAAATTCACAGAATATGATATATATTGTAAAAGTTTCAAGCTATGAGATGAATACAACATACCATTCTGACGGCATCCATCAAAATATAACGGTCTCTCTCGGCTTCATCATGTTTGTGGACTCGTTTTCGGTTACGATTATCGGTTCTCAATGGTCGACAAATTCCAAGATCTGGTCTGGGCCAGAGGAATGGGTTGTATGCACGAATGATAATGTCAAACGCCTTGGCGACTGCCAGTGTAGCATCGTGAAGGTACAGAGAAGATATCTATATATGAAAATATCATAAGGTTTAAAGTTAAAAAATGGTAACCTCGTACGTGTGTGTGTTTAACTTCGTCTGCATGTACCCCGGATGTCAAGTCTATTTTCCTTGTTGACGGATGTCATTTTGGAGCACAAGCGAATATCACATATGTCTTTAAATTGTACAACAAATTTATCATTTGCATCTCCGTAATCTTATGCTCTAGTGGGACACACTCCTCTTCTAACACCATGACTAACAATTGATTCTGCATGGCTGTCAGTTACTAGTGATTCGAGTACTATATGTTCTGTTAATATAGTGCAAGGATGGGAGTGGTGGCATTGGTTGGACGCCAAATCATAAAAAATGCAAAACTAGATTATAAAATGAGTCAAATTGTGACCCACTCCTAATTTCATTTTCTTTTAAATGTGGCCCTGACTTGTTAAATCTAGCCCATCCCCTAATCCACCCTCCCCACCTGTAATTATTGCAGGTTCCCTTACACTGACATCCACATAACGCCTCCTTCTTTTTCGTGGCCTTTTACTTCCCTTTCCAGGTTCCCTGTAACGAATACGTTGTCTTAGAAACAACACTATTCCATCTGCTGCAGGCACATCTTTTAGCTCCGCGTCACTGATATCCTGATAATGGAAAATAGCAAATGCTTGTTTGAAATTGAACTATTAATCGACCTTGTCAGATGATACCACAAGAAAACAATTAAAAATACGATGCGAATTCTAAACGTTGCAATCGAAATGTTTGTTATAATTTGTTACACATTTTTTTATAGCTTTTTGCAATATATTAAGTTCCAAACACAGACTTGGTCTATATTTTTTACATTGGTTTTTCTAGTAGGAAACCATCACGATAAGATTGTTTCATAAATTAAAAATCAAAAATAAATACCGAATACTCATACATATGGCGATTCTAAGATAATGATACTTATGCAAAGAAAATGTAGCAATATTAGTGTGATTTTGCGATGCCAGAACTTCAGAAGATGAAAAGAAGCAATGTTAGTAGACTTTTATTGAGCCAGACAAATATCTTAGAAGGTTGCTAAGACTTTTGTTAATTCAGACAATAAAATGTTGCAATGTTAGGCAAAATAAAAACATATGTTTCCGATAACCGATCGATCCTAAGCCACCGATCCTAAACATTTTGTAAACATTCAAAAACAAAAGGATAACAAATTCTTAGTCTTCTTGACCTTCATACACATCTGTTTTCTTTCCTCAGTGATGCCTGCACATATTTCATCAAAGTTCACAGATGGGGTATTCTGACCGACATTTTGTTTGTTTTGGGGTCGAAGCAATATATTTCAAAATAAAAAGATAAATCAAATAAAACCCTGACATACCTACCCAATTTTTTGGGGCCATGTCATTGGAAACACACAATTATTTTACTTTTCGCCTTAGTACTTGATATTTGTCGAACAAGACGAGGTTCTACTTTAGGTTTGTTACCTGACTTTTATTGTATAAATCATTGCTTTTGATTGCTTACCTGGTTTAGGATGACCCAATGATACTCACGCGATCTCATTCCTAAATGATTAGCCTATGACAAGAAGAGTAAACATTTCAGTGACGTTTTGTGACGTAATTTCAAACTATAAATCCGTATTAAGCGATCAGTATTTAAAATTACAGGTGATTTTGGAATGCTTGCCTTATTAGTCGGTGCATTCTCTTCAAATATACCATTGGTGAATATATTTGTCTTATCTTTTTGGTTTGGTTTTATTTGTTCAAAACGTAATATATTGAAATAAAAATCATACGATGACGTAATACACTGTCAAATAACGGAAGAGCATGAAACTCCCTGAAATTACGCAAAGCACTCTAAAGTAATGGGAAAGTTGGAAAATCGTTTTATGATGAACGAAGACGTACCTTCAGCAATAAATCAAATGCATTATCAACATCACATACAACTACAAAGTTTTTCACATCCTTGACTCGGCTGAGTTGCTGTGTCGTCCACTGTGTGCCCCCTGTGTCACTTGACTTCTTCAATAAAATCATGTCTAGAACACAGTCGGATCTATCGGCGGCTTCAAGGATATACTGTATTCGGTGGTATGCTATAGCGAAATCAAACACATATTACAGCGAGCTCCAGGTTACTGTTCACTTGTTCTGTTTGATACAACCTTATAATTACCAATAGGAAACTGCAAGTGAACTATAACCTGCAGTGCATTGTATAAACAAGAGAGGTAAATAATTCCACAAACCTTTGCATTCAATAGTTTGTGATTGTGGTGAGGTTGTGACAATAGACGAAGACACAAAGTATGTCACTGACAGTGCCAACGACGAAATAGGGAACTTGCAATCCAGACTGAGCATGCTCAGACGCAAAGGACTATGGGATTATCTGAGGTTATCGTATTACCTAATCTGGAGCTACCGATAAAATAAACCTCCCACAATGGTCAGGGTGACTATGAATTGATCATTTGTGGTTACAAACAATATAACAATATTGTTCATAATACTAATTGATCAGCATTTATTATCACATTTCCCATGATGCAACATTCAACATGGCGGGTTTGCACGTTCCCTATTCACTGTGAAGAATACAATTTATTTATTTATTGTTGATAACAATGCGCTCGTTGGTCACAATACTTCTGTGATAGTTTGGTGAGATATAAAAGTAGTACATGAAGACAACATGAATTGTATGTGCAACAGACAATATAGAAACAGTGACTACATTGTATACATTCAACGTACAGTTGTGAAAGACCAGGTTTCTTTGGAATGGGGTCTTTTTTTTTAAATGACTAAAGATATTCAGGCAAAATTATTAATTATACAATAATAGACGTAAACTCTCACCGCTTTACCTTTGAATGTTAAAGAAATGTTTAGGGTTGGCGGTTTAAACTAGGTTTGGTCTATCTATCCTAAACACTCCATTTATTTTTTTATTTAGCATCAAAGCTCTATTAAAGGAGAGTTGGAGAAATCAGTACATATTAAGTATAAATTTTCAGTTAATTTGCACAACTGTCGGACTCTGTGGAACATAACACAAATGGATAATTCGGCCTTAGATTAACCTGTATGCCTGTAAGTGTGTAGGGACTCGGTAACTTTGTAGTTTCATTTAATTGTACATTCAAAGCATAACCTTTTGGTGCAAGCTTCACATACACATTGAAAGCCTCAAATAGCAAATGTCTGTTCAAATCAGACCTCACCTATATAAAATAAACAAGGGAATTTACTCGCGTAAAATACATTCATGCTGCTAGTTTCCGTCTGTGCTTCAACCTTCAGAGCGTCATGAATACGATTACAACTGGATATAAGGTGTAGATGTCATCTTAAAGATAACTATTATATCGAAGGTAATCTACGGAAGCTACAATCTTATGTACATATTGATTTTTGTCATTGACTTTTCTATAAAAAAAGCCAACACCTGACCTATTTTTGGCTTTTTAATAGCCTCTGAAGGCGGGGCTATTACAATGCGCTCCGTGCGTCCACATGTACAGCATACATCATTTCTCAGACATGCAATATCTTATTTCTTTAAATTGTGGCACAAAACTTGAGTGACATACCATATGCGACATATGCACGTCAGTTTGTTTTTTGATATATTATATATAACAATAATTGATATCCAAGTAAGACATACTGCATTTTATCAGCAAAATAAAAACTCAACATTGATCAGAAGGTTTTACATTTCCTAGAGGTTGTGGTCATTTTGAAGTTGTTCCTGTTACTATTTTCGTGGCAGTTATGCAGATTTTGCCTCGCCCTGGTAAAATATGCAAATTTTACTGGCCCTGGTAGAATCTTCTACTAAATATATTACTTACCAATCTCTGTATCGTAGAAAGCCACAACTTCCGTCCACTGGCGTAGTTTAACCAATGACAACAGTGCCATATCGGTCACCAGAGTGTTAGGATTCATACTAAGAGTGAATTCTTGATTTTTCACAGTGCATGGCTCCAGTGATATCTTTATGTACGGTACCATAAATACGTTGGTTGCACTCTGTAATGTTTCGGCCGCCTTGCATGACGTCACACTGACAATCACAGAGGGTTCTTTTTCATACATTCTACATGCTGCTAGAAAAATACAGGGGTCAGTGTACTGGTTAACAAGTGCATTTATGGTTATTATATTTAACAGCCCTAGCAATGCAGGCATGTCATAAATTTAAAGGTGTTGATGGCTGGTTACACTCAGTTTCAAAGTATGGGGTAACGGGTGTATATGTTGAACACAGAAACACGCTACTTTCCAGCAAATATAGAATTAGAAGAACAATATTGTCATAATATTGATCAATATGAAGTAAAACCAAAGTACCTCCTTTATTTAATAGTTAATATTCAGATTTTTGTACATAGCGGGTTTTTTTCAAATGGACTACACTAATTATATATCACATGTTGGGAACAAGGACACCACTGGTGGTTCTAGTTCCGCCTGGCCCGAGAGAGGGAAAATAGAGCCCCAAGTGGAGTCTGGATAACCGAAACTAGAGGATGGTAAAGATGGTAAGGGTTGGGAGGGTGTTTCTAATTGCTATTCATTCTGACTCACACAACCAACAAGTTAAGTTTGAGATATTGTCAACAATTGATAACTTCGTTTGCCACTCTGTTGAACGAGTAGCAAACATCTGTCATCGCTATTAAACACTTTGACATTTGTGTCGTTCCAGTGTTTTTTAATCTAAAACTCATGTAGCCGTGTTTCAATGGCGATGATGTCATCGTCCTACTGACGTCACACTCACCTGCTTCTATGACGTCAAATGCGTCTGTTGAAAGGAGAGGTTCACGATGGACAATAAATTCGGTGAAAGGTAAAATTGCGGGATCTTCTCGCACCCTTTTGATAGCCTCTTTCAACAAATGTCTTTCATCGCCAGGTGTCTCCTCCAATATAACACCTGTAATAGGTAACACGATAATGAGTACTTGTACATACATTGTACTTGAACAATGTATGTATGTATGTATGTATGTATGTATGTATGTATGTATGTATGTATGTATGTATGGTAATGCTATCTATGTATGCATGCATGTACGTGTACGTATGGGTGTAAAATGCTATCTAACTACGGCATTTGCACGTGGATGAGTGTATTCATATATTATATAATCACCGGTGAAAACTAATATAAATATCCCATTATTTTCATGTATGTAGTTTTGTATGTTCATCCCTTCATCTCCAAAGAGCAATTATCATTTAACTTTGCGTTGACTCTTATTGGAAGAAAGTTAATGAGTTTTGATACACTATTGACGTGATTGATAGCAGGAGTTGATTAAATTTCACCACTTCTAGTCTGTCTCCATCACAGGCTTAAAAGTGTAAAGTCAAACAAAAAATTGATTTACTGATTCTATCCTTCATCAATTTTCTTGAAAATTTAGTCATCGATTTTGTATGACGTCAACGGTTGAATGTCCTTGGGAGCTACACAAGTGACTTGAAAAGGGAAGAGATGCATGTTGATTTACTAAATCAGGCCGACATGGTTGACTGAAGCGGGTTATTTAAGCCTTAACCGTGTATTGGATTCTTCAAAACTGACAAGTAGTGTTAACCACATTAATTTATTTTCCATGTTTTCGATTATGTAACTTTCCCCCTGAAATTATATTGCCATGTTTCCATGTAATGTATCATTATCATTACCATCGATTGAAAAACAAGACGACAAACAGATTTCTTTTGTTTAATTGATTTTAAGACCCTTGAAAGTAATGTTTTGCATGGTACATGGACCTATTTTTAATAACGCATTCCAAAACTGTTCCTAGCACTCCCAACTGAGTTAGTTTTGTAGAGTGTTTGATAGATTTTATTTTCACAGTATAATTCCTACAGACAAAGTAAATACGGGATTTGTTGGTACAGATTGATCGAGTGAAAGCCTTGCAGAGGATCTATCTTTCGGAGTTATTAGTAGCTTACTTTTAAAGATCTTAAAGTGGCCCAGCCTGTAACTTTATGGTTAATTTTGGTTCATATTTGAATATACGTATGTTATTCCAATTATTAAATAAAACAAGTTTAATTATCAAATAAAAATATCTGTGTTGGTAAACCATAGTATTGGATTAAACTTTTAATTCAAACACAAACTTAAAATTGTTACCTGAAATTTTCGACTTTACACTTCAGTCTCTGTCAACAGATTTACCCACTATTCAGTACACATGACCTTATGGACACGTGAGCCTAATAAGCATATGAGCTCTGTTTGTGTTGATTACTAAAACTCCCTGATATTTTACAAGATACTGTATCCAGTGTATCGTCAAAATATCAATGCTTATTAGTGTTTGGGCAAAGGGATACTGCTGTGTTTATTGTGCCTCTGTTAATGTTATAGTCTAGAGTTGAAATATGTCTAGCTCTGTTTCAAAAACGTAATGTCCCTTGAGTGAAACACCAAGCCTACATCACATTAGTTATAAGATCTCACAATCGATGAATTGAAGTAATCTAAAAATACTCATTTCACCTGGCTGTATTGATAACCAGGCTCACTGCTGTAATATCCTTTCCTTGGCCTAATGTCCGCTCATTTAAAATAGATTTGGTCGTACGCGTGTGTTTGATTTTATTTGCAATATCACCACTTATGCTTTGCAGGCGACTATACCATAGCATAGGTCGTATACATGCCTATTCATTCGGCAGATATTTTGGAAGGAAATACACCTTCACTAATTTCAAAGATAATAAAGATATGACCAGAACAAAGTGTTCACTATAATTTTGATATCTTCGGAAGCAGTTAGTTATTGCGGTTAGAGACAACGCATTTACCATGACGCAGGCATTTGACCTCAAAACACATTCGTTTTGAATTCCAATACCGTCAAACAAAGCAAAAATGTAGTCTTAATTAAATGGTTCTTCAATATTGAAAAGATAGCAAATTTTTCAGAAATGGATGGATTGTGGGATAGCTTTGATGTATCTAATGTATAACGATAACCAACTAGAAATCCAGAGGCAGATTCCAGGGCATGACTGTAACAGGGTGTGTGAAACAAATTTTGTTACAGACTCTGTAAATATGGTAAAATTTGGTAACTGTATTCGCAGACATGTAACAGTTCTGCTGGCATCGGCATGTATACAGAATGGTGTGTGATTTCTGACAACGATTCTTCAGACCCTGTTCTGAACTTATAAACTGTACACACATCTCTGGCTAAACATCCCTATTTCAGTCATATGGTTCCAGCCATGTATATAGTCAGAAAGTATACACCTGTACACACGTGCCCGTACTAACAGACCTGCTACATGTCTATGAATACAACTATGAAATCTTACCAAATTTACAGACTCTTTAACTTATTCAACAGAACTTGTTTCACATACCCCATTATAGGGTCTGCACAGAGCCTAATACAGTCATGTCCCATAGTCTGCCTGTGGATTTCTAGCTGTGTAAACATCGAAGTTGAGTGAATGGAACAGGCAATTAAAAGCTGATTAATGAAACGAAACGAAAGGTTGTGTTCAGAGGGTGATATTTATCCGTTATGCTAATAATGTGCATTAGTCATGCTTGATGAATAGAGTAATTAAATCTACAACCAAAGATGAAATATTAATCATCATTCTTTATCATTTCCTAAAGACATAATCCCAACAACGATTGCCGCCAGTCAATTTGTTATAGTCAATTTTGTTACTTTTCCAACCAAATTCCTTATGATGAAAATAAGTGAATTCGAAGCATCATCTCTGCCGTAACTTGATATCAGAATCTCTGATACGATTAGATATCTCGTGACCTGGCTATGTCAGCTCTCTGCCGTACTTGTGTAAACTAGGTCGCGGTATCGATATTCTGCTTACAATCATTCTCATTCAACTGTTCTAATTTTCTGAATGATCGGTTCCTCCTTCTTCGTTAAAGTTACAGTACATGAATGATATGGGTATTATTTTCTCAGCTAAAAAACTGACTTCACTATATATGTTTTTGGTCTACTTGAAACAACAGTGTGAAATAACATAGACCAAGTCCATGTTTGTAAGGCTATGAGTTGCATAAAACTACAGATGTGTAATGTTATTGTACGTACAGGAAGTGATTTATATATAAACTTGGTAAACACAGACACATAGTACAAGGATATTTTCTACAATTTTCTACAATTATTGATACAGTCAGTCTGTGCATGTGTCTGTCATATGCCCATACTATTTCACCATGTATGGACCATTTGATTACTTGTGTGTTTATCATTTTTGTATTTATAAAGTTTGTTTACAAATTATTTTCCGTACGTACCATAAACTGTTCACATGTTTTGAAAGTTTTTTTTTTGAATTTATTGAGTTACAAACAAGGACTTTTGCTATATTGTTTCAGATTTGTTTTCAAGTAAGAAACCATGTAATAAAGTTATTTAATCGATTACAAAATTCCTTCTAATCCATACAGCCACTCTAACATTAGGTCTCTAAGGACTGCTAAAACAACAATTACAACTATGGACAAAATAGCGTTGACTTTGCTTGCTTGTTTGTGGCAATTGCGTATGAGACAAATTTTATACCAAGACGTAATGTAAAAAATAGCATTCGTAACAGACCAGGTAAATGACACTATGGATCACAACAACTTTGTTAATTGATATTTGAGAAGTCAATGAGTGTCCAGTCTAATTATAAGAAGACGCAGACAATTTGCTATGCAACGATTTGTTACAGAAATAAACAATCTTATGATAATGACATAATAATCCACATCAGACGGATAGACGGGTCTAAGCGTCGCAAGCAATTCTAATTTATTATTCCAAACTAATTATATGTTACGGCCCTATTTGATTCTTGGAACCATGACCAATATATTTTCCATGGTTTTATTAATATGTTTATTACGACTATTCTAATCGTAAACAATGTTGCTTATTGATATGTATCATATACACATATCTATCTAGCTGACAGTGATATGTAAATAATATTTTGTGGCATTAATATTTACGCTCTAGTAATTTATGATTTACTTGATTTGCACTGGTAATATTGTTTACAGATTGATCACATTTAGAGGCACCGTACAAGGCTGATACAGTACACATTTATTTACACCTGATATAGATGCTATGACTGGTTCGGATACAAACTGAACAAATCGCTTTACTTTAGTGTCATGGGTTGTATGTACACTGTTTGCCGATAACATTCAATATTGTCTGATGGCTGTTGGTGTCATGGAATTCTGTGACGGGATCATTCCCTCCCTGATGTGTAACAGTATAATGGAAAAGGTTGTAATGGTAATTTCTAGTAAATTGATAAAAGTATTAGACGTCATTTTCGCGATCCTCATAATGTCGTGATGTATAATGTAGCTTCGAAACATTCATTCTGACTTACTTAACACACCATTGCCTTTACTGACAAATCATGACTCGGTTGCTTGAAGTATACAATTATGCAAATATATGATTGCCGAGGAAATCTAATTTTAACCCAAAAGACCTCCATAAATTAGATTTTCGAAGTGAAAAACGCAACTTTGTGCATTTAGTGTGTGAATGTTGTCTCCCTCACTAAGGCGTCATCATTTACGTAGTTTTTGAAGGAAATCACAAATCAAATATCTGTCATTGCTTTGTATCATAAAACTTACTACTGTAACGAAATTAAATTAAAGAATAACCTCAATTCTACTGCCGACAATTTGAATTATGTTCAGAGTTGCTCAGCTAGAACTGAATTGGACATAAAAGCACTATATCATCACATGGAAGATCGATCAGAAAATTACTGGTTACTATAGGCCTGAGACAAGATCTGATAATTAAATGCAGTAATGTTTTTAGTGGTTGATCATGCAAACTGTCAGAATTGAAAACCTTCGTTTTGTAGATTTTGATTACCAAATGAAACCATCAATTTGGCCGGTTGCGATATGAAATAAACCTGCCTTTCTTTGCTTTGAACTATAAAATGAAACCATAATTGTGTAGGCTTGTTATAGAAACAAGATTGACCGTTGTCTAATTTTTTGAGTTTTAAACAGAAACCCTGTGTTGGTAATTATTAATTATTATAAAGTGAAGCAATATCTCCTTAACATTATATTTTAAAATGAAACAATCTAAATTTCTCGAGTTTTCAATTTATAAAGAGAAGGGACCACTGTGGGTTTCAACTATAAAATGAAATCATCTTCCTCTAATATTCAATAATAACATCATATTTCTCTTTTTTTCTTAAATATGTAGTGAGGCAATCGTTCTCTAGTTTTGAATTATCACCACACTTTATTCAAGTCTTCATTTATTCTCATATTCGTCACAAATAGGGAAATTATTGAGACGAGATCGGAACTTAGGCGGAAGTGACGTATAGGCCTTGCTAGGCAACTTCCATTTGATGTGTTGCCGACTGTCTGTATCGTTATATATTGTATAGCAATACAATTAGTCGACAATACTTTAAACGGAAGTGCCTTACCAAGGCCCATACGTCACTTTCGACAAAGTTCTGATCGATGGTTATTTCATTTAACATTCAAGTTGTCAAAGATAAGGAATTCGCAAGGTATCCTTTCACTTGAACATACACAGGATTGATGTGATATTATCTGTCTAAATTAAGGTAGAAAGTGCCAAAGGGACCAATTTCAAATTCTTAGCATCTCTCCAAACTCCAAAACCTGCCTCTAGTCCTTTCATAATAACGAAAGGTTATGTTCAAGGAAATCGAAAATATCTTTCTTCCCTATAGAGTTAATACAATATTCGGTATCCACATTGGAATTTTAAATGGCTCACTTTATTACCATTTTGACCTATCATTTCACAAATTTGTATGATCTAATGTTCTATCTTGATTTCAACAAAAATAGGTGAGATTTCTTGACAATAAAACTTCCCGAGTTCTGTTTTACAATGCGCATTCTATGATAAGACACTTTTGAATACGTCGCATACATTTGTAGTGCAGTGGAGATACTTTTCCTAAAGTTAGTAATGTATATTTTCGGTACGGCTATTTTCGTTAGTTTATATCCGTCGTAAAATTTATGAAACCTTCAATGGGAAACAGTGCAGTTCTTCGGATATGTTATGGTCTTCATTCCTAATCGTTGATAGCGATGTGTACACTGGCTTGTTACTCTTTCTTTGTTGAAAAAATGGATGTAAATGTATTCAGTGTCATTCTGGATTGCACCATTTGGAACATTTGGCAGCACAGCCAGAAATTAAGAATGAAACATATGACGCTTGATGAAAACAGAGACCGGCACCGCATCAGTAGTCTGTACGATCGCAAATTGAAGACCATAGACATAGCACAGACACACATCGAATACGTAATGTATTTATATCCTTATGACATGATCACAACTATTCGTCCTATCGATGATTTGGTTAAAAACCTGTGTAAAGGGTGTTTGTCTTCGGTTTCACGAAAAGTCGTGTCTTGTGTTGTGTCGTGTAGTCAAAACTTTTTTGTCGAACTATTTAAGGAAGTATCACATTTATATTTATATACATGTGCCAGTCTTTGTTACAGTCATGGCTTATGTGATATATGTATTTGAGACTACAAAAAGGTGTGTTTTTAAAAAATAAATGATGCTAACCTTTCTTGCAATCTGATCGCCGTCTTGTATAAAATAAAGACGTATTAAGATTTCCAACATAGCTATTACAAAATCATTTGCACGTACAGATAGAACTAGTTCTTAATGAAAAAAGAAATTTTCAGTGCGATAAAAATAATCTACACGAACTTGTTTGCTTGTAATGATTCTCACCATGAAAAATTAGTGTCGTTAGAAATCAAATTCAAGGTCAATTATAATATACTGATATAAATTCAAGATAGTTTAAATGACTACCTACCAAGCGTAACATTCCTCGGGTAATTTTCTCTCCGTACCACTTCACTTAAACATCCTATTAGCAAAGACAAAATGACAGCCTGCGAACACAAAATCATCCCGGCCATATCGGCGAATAAAACCACTATCAACTTCCACAACACCACAAAAGAGAGAGCAAGGCCCTGATTTTCTATCCGAGCGCTATTAGGTCAACTAAAGAGCAGATTAGAGTTCCGATTTACGGAAAACATGCACTTCCTCAATAATATCTTTGGAATGTTCCATTTGGAGGCAGGAGAGCATGCGTAGTTGAACTCAACAAATGCTCTCATCCAGGTGTGTCCTTAAGTAATAGTTTTGATAAATGGGTGTGGCTCTATACTTAAAGGTTGACAAGATATAATACATATATTTCAAAACATGGCATCCGTGTTAATAACGGTACTCACGTCAACAGATAAACCAATTTATTAAACCTGTATTTAGTATATTTTCCTTCAATTTGTACTTCATTCTATAAAAGATACTAATTGAATTTCAAAGGACTCCTGATTCAATCTATATTTGAAAATTATATGAAGTAAAAAATGAATTGATATCATATATCAATATCATTCGATTAATAGCTCGGTGTAGTGTTTTGTACATTTGATAATATTGTTACGTTCTGGTGATTGCCTAATGTTACGTTTCCAGTGTCTAATTAGCTAGATCGACAGAACGTACACGATTCTCCACTCTAACACTACATTCTTTCTAAGGTACTCACGATCTAATGAGCTTGTCTAAGTTAGGAATCAGCCACACAAGTATCGTCACTCACATGTACGCTTTTACACTCAGACACAGAGAGAGAGAGAGAGAGAGCGAGCGAGCGAGAGAGAGAGAGAGAGAGAGAGAGAGAGAGAGAGAGAGAGAGAGAGAGAGAGAGAGAGAGAGAGAGAGAGAGAGAGGGAGATACTGTACACCAACAGTTGCGTTGTAATTCAAAATCTAAAAGTGTCTTTATTTCTCCATATCCCTAACATATAAGTTCTAGTTGTCACCTTAAAATTACAGTGATGTTATTATTCTAAATATAATTTGCTATAAGTAAATGATCTCTCACCTAGATTCATTGTTCTAGAAGACATGGTGAACTTTCCACCAGATTCTTTAAGACTGAGATTTAAGATCATGCCATATGTACATTTTCCACGTGTAAGACAAGTGTTAATCACGCTATTGGAAAATTGGGTATTAATCTGAATTCGATAATTAGCAAGGTATCTTGTTTACAAGTATTAATCTATGTTGTTTAATCACTGGACAATAGGGAACTTGCAAACCCGCCATGTTGAATGTTGCATCATGGGAAATGTGATAATAAATACTGATCAATTAGTATTGTAAACAATGTTGTTAAATTGTTTATAACCACGAATGATCAATTCATATTTACCCTGACCAATGTGGGAGGTTTATTTCATCGGTAGCTCCAGATAAGATATTACGATAACCACATATAATCCCATAGTCCTTTGCGTCTGAGCATGCTCAGTCTGGATTGCAAGTTCCCTATTGTTAGCTACTAGTTAAGTATAATGTATTTGATCCGAATGAGTTGCAAATTATATTCTTTATATACTTCACCAGACTGTGAACACGCTTAAAATGTGAAGTAACTTTTCTATCACTTATTTACTAGCCTATATCTACTCACTAGACTGTGAAAGCTAAGGATTTACGTTACCTTGTAATATTTGTTAACATTAATTGTGGATATCTGCCGTTTTGCATGGTTCTCTATATGTTACTTTGAATGATCTTGTATAATATAATCTTGTTATAATTGTGTACGTTAATAAACTCGTCATTGTTAATTGCAACTAATAGCTTAATTTCATGAAAGTTTCAGTGAACAAATCGTTTCCATTTATCAGTTACATTAGTATTTGTCGACGCTATTTCCCTTCGATTGGATTATCATGAAGTCAAACCAACCGTATCTTGAATTATTGACAGTTCAACATACATCAAGTGGAGGCAGTGGTATTGCTGTCGCTGGGCTTTCAATAAATCTTTTGAAAATAAATCAGGTTTTGACAACATCTGAATCATTTTATTTTAATCATTATTTGGGCATGTTTAGTTGATATTGTATCAATAATGACGACTGTGTTGAATGGCAGTTGCAATTTCAATAAATAGTGCATGCGACTGGCCAATGCGACTGGTTACTGTTTATGAAATGCCAAAACATTTTGAAATGTCAAAATCTAGAACAGTTTTATTCATTTTGTTATTCTGTGTCACCAAGAACATTACTTTAGCAGTGATGTCTTTGTTCAAAATATAGGTGTTGATTAACCTATGTTTAATGTGGACTTTTTTTATAAAGAATAGTTCAATCCAAAAAGTTGGTGCTGTTCAGTTATTTTTGTATTAAAGTCCATTAATTTCAGAAAATCGAGATTTATGACAGAAGATTAGGCTACTAATTACACAAAACGTTCTGTAAAATACAAGCAGGCGTTCTGCACCTTTGAGAGTGTTGACTTCTATTTGCAAGTCGCCCAGTAAGTCGTTTGATTAATTACCTCTATCGATAACTGAAAGTCAGTTTGATATTTTAAGCCGAGACTGAGACGTTTGAAAATCGACAGGAAAATTTATTACACTGTAATACAAAATCTTTAACATTTAAGGCTCCCTCTCGATTGGTAATAAATCAAATCACTTAAGAACTATTTACAGAATTTGCTTCCAACAGCATATACTCCGAATGGCTTACAAATCTAAGCGTTTTAATGGTGTTTCCTCTCCGTATGTTATGATCGCTAACTGTCAGATCGTACGTCCGTTTGCAGCCATATTGGCGACTCGGGGAGCCACTGGTACCTATAAAAAGGATGTGCTTGACAAGTACCTAATTCCAATCACAATTACGTTTTATTTCAACTCCATGCCACCCTGTCCACACCATAGAGCGTGTAAAGAAGACATGCGTGTACATTAAAGAAGATTAACCATACTGATGTATGTAATTATATTTTAAAGACAGGCTTTCAAAATGATAAACTTGATTGGGTTCTTTTATAAAATTTACAAGCATCACTGTTCGTAATTCTCATGAATGCTTCAACCTGGATAAATGTCTATCAGTAGCCTTGAAACATTCGTTCATGGTTATTATTGTGTCATATTTATGATATTTACTAGTATGTATGTATGTATGTATGTATGTATGTATGTATGTGTGTGTGTGTGTGTGTGCGTGCGTGCGTGCGTGCGTGCGTGCGTGCGTGCGTGCGTGCGTGTGTGTGTGTATGTATGTATGTATGTATGTATGTATGTATGTATGTATGTATGTATGTATGTATGTATGCAGTTTAATGATTATGTTTTTCCTTTCATAATATGAAGAGGTTTCATTGAAATTTGTATGTGCATTGTCATATGAGTCCATGGCTAGTTAAAAGACATCAAACCATAGACGATTACTGTAAACATACAGTGTGTCAACACTGCAATCATACGCGTTTGAATATCATATCGATCCTCAAAACAATCCTTTGAAATAGTCGCTGATAGTGACGACAAGAGAGAACTAATCTGACCACAAACAATTTTTGATAAATAATTACATGTATTAAGTAGGAAAATGGTAGTGGGAAGTGAGAAAATGGCATTTCAGATTGATTAGTTGGCTCTTATTGGCACCATCTAGTAATATTTCAAAAGCCCGATACTTATAATGGATTACATCCTGCCGCGTGATGTGGTTAAGTGTATACGGAAGAGTATTTATAATCCATTAGTATGATGAGGAGAACAACTTTGGGCACCTGCAAAGCCAGTTTTAATCATCCATCCACAGGGCTCGGGAGGGATGAACAAATATCATTTCCTCTGCCTGTTTTCCCTATTTTCACCATATGAAATAATATTAGAAATCCAGGAAATCATGAAAACAAAGCTGTTTATTCCTCCTGGGCCCTGTGGTCCACAAGTAATAAAATAACGTTGTCCAGATAGAAACATGCGAAAAAGAGGTGCAATGGTTGTAATGGGTATCATGTCCTAATGTCAAAATTAAGACTTATTAGACTGAGACAGTCAAAAACATCAAATTTTACAACGGGGTACGGCAGTATATCAATTCCCAATATATATGAATAGTCGATGAAAACTAACCCCCCCCCCCCCACCGACTTCCACTTCCGGTAGAATGTTTGAATCAGTAGCGGCCATGTTGGATATTTCACTGCTATCAACAAATAAATGCGTATTTTACTGTTATCATAATCTACATCATACTCTTGAACTTCACCTACCGTCTCTGATAACAATAAAGTCCAAGTTTCTGGAGGGAAAAGAAATACCTTGTATATTTTAAGTATTTACCCTACTATGTAGTGAGACATGGATGCAGACCGCCATCTTGTTTACAACTAGTCGCAAGCAAAAGAAATCAAATATGGCCGCTACTGATCGACTCGATATATTATGGAATGTTGATGCGCAGGATTTGAGTAGAATATCTCAAATCTTATTTTTTCTCATAAAGCTTAACCATCTGATTCAGTTTCATTGTCAGTGGAGGGTTCTAAATAATTATAACAGTTCATGACTCTGACTTTGATCTCCACAATAAGGTCAAGTAATATGAGTAATACTTGCAGAAATGATGGATTGTTTTACTCTAAATATAAGTTTATTTATTTGACAATCAGATTGGAGATATTGACTCTAGGACCTGTTAGGTATATAAATAAGACGATCAAGTTTCTGATATCTCTTGTCTGTCTAAATTATTTCACTCTAGGGTGAAATTCAAAACTGTTGATGATTGCAAAATGTAATTGTTGTTGTTATAAAAGACGTGGATGGAATTACTTTTTGCACGAGTTTTCTTTATACACTGGTCAGGTTATGCAAATATATCGAAAGGTTTACATAGTGCAGGTAATAAATTTTCTACCATATATGTTAGCATTGACTTTGCCCATGTCCTGAGCTGGTTTCTTCTGAGAATTATTCATTCCTTACACTACTAGTATGGTATATACATGAACATATATACAGTCTGTTTCATACTAGTGTTCACTGGCTCTGTTTGATACAACCACATGGAAACCAATACGAAACTACACTTCCTACACTTTAACATAGCAAGATTGAATGAATATAGTTACATGTAACCATGCCGACATCAATGGATACATCAAAACATTGACACACTCGTGTATGCGTTCAGTTTATTTAGAAAAAACAGCAACAAATTATGATCTTGCTATAATCTTCTAGAATGTGCAGTTTCTTATTGGTGTCTACATGGTTGTATCAAACAGATACAGTGAACACTAGCATGAAAAGGGGGGGGGGGGTACTTGTGTTCTCAAATTTAGATGGATGATTTGACCATAGACTCTCTAATTCCTCTATTCATCATAACAATTACTAATAATGGATTATCAATCAATTGCGTTTTTAATGTCATAACTTTATTTACTGGTCACAGTATCGTAGTCTGTCTAACAATTGTACAACTTCCAGTTGTAATTACTTGTAATAAAGTCTAGTGTTGGAAATGTAATAGACTTGTCAGAAAGGTTCACGGCCATGCATATGGTTATAATTCGAGTTTAATCAGCGAATAGTATGGTTGAAATATGTATTAGGAATGATCATGTGAAAAGTGCTTGTGGTGTTCTCCCTTGCCAATTAACAGTCGGTCAAATGGCCCTTCTGTTTGACTTGTCATCATAAAGTTCAGAGTTGACCTGTGACCTCCAGTGACTTGGTAAAGGGTAAACGATTTTTCATTTATCATAGTCTGTGTGAACAGCCACGTAGATAGTTGCGATGTTATCTAAAAATAGAGCTTTCATTGAAATAGATTGATGGGAGTAACTATATTGAAGATGTAGAATTCTATCATGATTCATCGCTTCCAACATCTGAAATCGTCGATAAATTGAAGATTACGACTTTCCTTATTTATCATGCCAATTTGAAAGTGGAAATCTTCCTTGGTCCGTATGACGTCTTTCCTTTGTGATTGTTCTGACATCTGACATTTTTTGATAAATATCAAATTTATTTTGATTACTTATCAATGATTGAAAAGCAGGAAAAGAAAGAAAACACACGTAAACATCAGAAATGTATTGAGGCATTGTCATTTCCATTTACCCTATTATTATGTATGGTGACATGGGTGTATAGTTTAAACCGCTTACGCCAATCAAGAAGACAGTAATTATCCTTGATAGAGACTTACTCTGGGCTAAGATAGATATATATTGCCCTAAACAGATGAAAAAATATACAAATGATGTATTCGTTCATTCTCACAAGTCAGACAGTATATTTTCCAGCTGGAGCAACGAAACATAATCCTCTGTGAGGATAAATATATGCAAAAGTATGGTAATTTTCGGATGAATACATCGTTGTAAAATCGCGAGCGCCAGTAAATTTCCTCGACGACCGCCCTCAGGTATATATGTACACGTAAATTTTGTTTACGCTCGTCCTTCGATGCGAATTTAGCCCTCAACGACTAAAATGCCTGTCTGAAGAAGAGACAGAGTTTGAATGTGATGATTTTTTTCTATCTGTCTATGGGACAGGTTTCGATTGAGCAAATTCCATCCAGTTGTCTCTCTTTCGTGTCAGCATATTGTATATTACATGACTGTACATCCTTATCTTTACGGATGTTACCATCCTTTTTCATAAACGGAGATGAACACACACACGCATACATGCAGTTTGACATCGATACACATTAACAAATAATCGGATTATATTTCACCACCCATCTAAAAAGCGAAAAGTTTCACAACAGAGTTTACCATTATTTCATTTATTGGTTCTTTCTTCAAATGGTTTATGCGGTTGATATATCAAATGTACCGAAGTTTCCATGAAGGTCAAACGCTAAAACACTTTATCAAATATAAACTCTAAAACTGAGATTGGCACATATCGAATATCAATACTCACGTACATATCATTTTGTAGACAAATCATTATCACTCAAAACTTCTATTGTAGAATTTTGAATTCTCTAAAATCGCGGTTATAAAACTGTATGGTAAAGGTGTTTCTAAAACATTACCTAAGTCGTGGATCTGTACTAATACGTTCGCTTCATTTGATAGAGACCGAAATAGAGTCACAGATCCGTGACGTAGATAAACTGACTTTACGTTAATACAGGATCTCCAATCAAAGAAAATTCAACCTGTACTGGTTGTCATTTTACCGTCCTCAAAACAGCTCTAGTTAAAAATATAATGTTATGGCGCAATACCAGCCATCCAAAACACTCATACATAGACGGCGACCAGACACAGCTGTGGTTAACATATCCATGTAACTAATTTGTAATATTGCACAAACTTTAAAATATCACGTGATTAATATGTAGATATATCCGTCAACAAAGACAACTTTTGGAATCACAAAATATACTCTCACAAAAAACTATAACCCAGTATCTCAAAAGTTCAGTACATTGACAAATTTATACAATAAGAACTTAGATATATTATAAATAAAGCACACAAAAGTCTTGCAAGTATTTACATTTTACGTTACATTTTATGTAAAAATAAAATGGGTGGGGGGGGGGGGGCATCTCTGCATACATTTGATGTATGCCTAGCCTTTTAGTACTGCAACAGGGTGTTCTCCGGTCAGCACAACAAAAGAGACAGTAAATTAAATCGAACTATAAAAGAAGGCTTCACAATTTAAAAGGATGGTACGGTTTGAAGTGATTCCGATGAAGATTACGTGTTGGTCCGATAAAACCACCGTTGGAATGGTTTTCGGCATACGTTGATAGAAGCGTATTCCTCAAGAGAGGGCTGTACGGCAAAATGGACGGCAAGGCGTATGGCATACTCAGCATGGGTACATTGGGTCTTATCGTTCCCATATTGGGAAGAATGTACCGTTGACCCGAGGTCAATAGGTGTTCATGTGACGTCATAAACATGTCCTTTGATGTAATCGGTGATCTTGGGGTCGTTGTTGGAGACGGTAATAACAATGACTGGGCTGTTTTCAGTTGATGTTGCTGCTGCTGCTGTTGGTGTGAGGGTATCTGGCCATACTTTAATATATCAGCATGGGTTTGAAATGAAGGTTTGGAGCACAGAAATGGGCGTTGAGGCCATGCTGACCGATGATGGTGATGAAATGGTGATTGTGTCAGTAGATCTTCTCGTAATCCAAATTTAGCGAAACCTGGAACAATGAGATCAAAACACAATATTTGTAAACCCGACTCTTTGAACGTTCATGCGATTCAACACCTTAGAACAGTTTATATGCGGACACTAAGCTGTGTACATGGTGTGTACCACCAATAATTAAAGATAAATTCATCTAATTAGAAAGATTCAGCTGTTGCAGGTTACTGTGCTCTCTCTCTCTCTCTCTCTCTCTCTCTCTCTCTCTCTCTCTCTCTCTCTCTCTCTCTCTCTCTCTCTCTCTCTCTCTCACTCACTCAACTGCTTTGCGCATCTTAAGCAGAAGTACAATTTAATCATACCATTATGTCTGAGCTTTAATACATACCTTGTTCTGTTGCTGTTTTCAGGGATTTTAGGAATTCCACTGCGGGTCCTTGACCGTGTATGACATCATTTGATTTCAGTTGATCTTTCCTACATGCCTCACATCCACAGGTCGATGTTTTTGTCTCCTTATCAAGGCATTCTGGAATACGAAAGATGATTTCATTTAATATTTGACTAGTTCAGTAGGGAACTTGCAGACCCGCCATCTTCAATATGGCATCATGGGAAATACATTTATCATTCAATTGATGAATATGAACGAATCGCCGTATTTATGAAATATGTTGTCACATACATGTATAAAACTCAAGACTTTAAAAGTTCACATTCTCTCTAAGGCATCATATATAAGATTTACTTCTACTGCCGTACTGCGGTTATTGTTGTTAATTATTGCAGATCAGACAATGCCTGTAAACCAATGAATAACATTACATGGTAGATGTCCCTGTAAGCCTTGTTGGGGCGCCCTCGTCCTTCATCCAACCACTTGCAAAGACCAGACCGCTGAGGGCGGAATGACATCGCGTATCTTGCAGTCTAATATCCCTATATTGTGACGTCATCCTTACCTTGGCCAGTTGTGTTCTGGGCTTTTAAACTATGAATTATATTCTGTAAACCATCCTTGATGTGCATACGTCGAAACGATGTTTTGAATCCAGCTAGCGTCGCTTTGGTTACCCCACAGCCGCCGCCATGATCACCGTCTTCAGTTTTATCATTTCCTAACTTGTAAGCGTCAAATATTGCCATGGCAACTGGGAAAACCTTGCAGGAAGCAAGTTCATTCCCCCAGTACATCCAGAATTCGTTTATTATAGGTGGTCCAAGAGTAGGGTCCTTTAAAGAACGACAATAAACAGAGTGTCATCATCAACTTAACCACAATTATAGTGAGTAACATTCTTGGTAGCCTTGATTCAAAACTACTAAGTAATCAAATAAGTCTGGATCTCTTGATGCACACTTTAAGTTTTGTAAAATTTACAGTGATTGCACACAGTGAATTTATATGAAGATATCGCGTTTAAAATTCCATGACCTTGAATTAGCAGAGTTGAGGACTAGACCGAAAACCACTGGATAACATCGCCTGAAGGTTAATATCCCAAATCCATGACTTTATCCCCTCTCTCCATTGAGAGACACTCTTCTCCTCACAACTAACAATAGATTCACTGCATAGTTGTGAGCAGTGATTACACAGATTTATTCTGCTACTGTGGAATGACGATGGCAAAACAGTGCAAAGTTAGATGATGACATGCTAAAATGTTACCCTTCCCTTATTTCAAAGCTCTCTTTCATCAGATACTCACCCTTAGTATCAAATCAGCTCTCTTAAAATCGTAGGCACTACACTTGGTTGATGTCATGTGATCCAATAAGGCAATAAAACGAGCCGCGTCTTGCTCTGGTAACTTGGAGCCAACCTCGTTCAAGGCGATGTAAAAGTACTCGTGGAAACTTTTCAAATACGGAAGTACGGCAGTATCCTGTAGCATGAAAAACAATGAAGGTAATAAGGAGTTAGGCTGGTATACTACCATACTTATCATACACAATATAAACATCAAAACAATAGTATAACACGACTTTTGTTTCAGAACCTAAATCTCGATAGGGTTTAATTAACGTAAACATTAAAAAATATAGATGCAGTTGAATAATAATGTTAGTTTTATCATGGATGTATTATTGAAATGATATATCCATGGTTTTATACAGTGGTTTCCCGAAATGCTCAAAGTGTACCCTTGGCATGGACCTATAGCGGTATAACGACCCATTACACTTCCTATCCTAGGGGAGTATGCACTCCTCTGCAGCCTATGTCTGCGCATAGGATCCTTCATATAGCACCCTCTATCCTACCCGCTTGCCAATTAAACAGCTTAGTTGACTTGGACACAATCACCCAAGGACTTTAAAAACATATCGGAGTCGTAGCAGCGAGGCTCGGGCCAGCTACAGTCCTTGCAGATTCCGACTGGGGGGACACTCTAATCATTCCGAATCTGTCACGTGACCATATGGGTAACTACAATATTTAGTACCTTCAGCATTTGTACAATATCTGATGTACTTCTCTCTGGAAAAGTCTTAACCAAATGTTCTCTCTGAAATTCCAAAATCGTCTCTGCGCATGCCTGGATGACCTGGTCCCGATCAGTTGGTTTTAAGTCAACAACCATCACCTGTTTACAAATGGTATAGAGTTCGAAATATGTTATTTACACCCAGGTTTAAGTGAGAGGGGGGAGACAGACAGGGACAGACAGACAGACAGACAGACAGACAGACAGACAGACAGACAGACAGACAGACAGACGACGATGAAGGTGGTAGTGATGGTGGTGGTGGTGGTGGTGATGATGGTGGTGGTAATGGTGGTAATGGTGGTGGTGGTGGTGGTGGTGGTGATGATGGTGGTGGTGGTGATGATGGTGGTGGTGGTGGTGGTGGTGGTGGTGGTGGCGGTGGTGGTGGTGGTGGCGGCGGTGATGGTGGTGGTGGTGGTGGCGGTGACGACGACGACGACAGCGGCTATGATGAAAACAGCATGTTGTCTTTACTGTATACTTACAGGGAGACGACAACAGGAAAAGTGAGCCACTGGATCCAGAAGAACTTTCACAAGGCTTGAAAAGTGACGACGTAATCCCTCTATTGTACCTTTCTGCCATAATGTCAATTGAACGATAGACATGCAACCTCTGAAATAAAAAATAAACAAAAAGCGAATTTATAACCGTCATAAATCACCTCTGAGAGAGTGTAAGGATAAAACGTGACAGACGTAAGATCACATTTCACGTCAAATTCCATGAAATCTGATTTTAATATAATAGTAATACTGCACACTTCCCGAAATGAAAGGAACGGGTTTTTTCACTCTTTAAGTCCTTCTTAGTCTATTCCCATGAATTCAACCCTATTTCAGTAACTCCGATCGATATTCTAAACATGAGCAGAGTTTGTCTTACATGTAAGGTCAAACAGATAAAGTGCGGCAGTCGTCCAAGTACCCACATGCGCCACGGAGTCCCACGCTATGAAAGCCTCAAACCAACCTTTGTTTCTGAGCAGGAATATACACGATTTTGGAAGGAGTTTTCCCGATGTGAACTCAGACATTATGCAAGTAAACCAAATAGATAGGTAACTTGTCATATCGTGTTTGTCACCAAACAAAAAGTTCTTTGTCCGGACATGCGTCTACTTCCCACGATCATTGAACTTTGACTATTTGTGAATATCTCCAGCGATTTACACTCTCTTAATTTGACCACGATGGACATGCTAAAATCTCATTATAACGGAATGTTAATGTTGCCAATAGCATTGAACACTTACCTTTGGTAATTTGGTGCCATCGTTATAACAGTTTGGAACCCTTCAATCAACTCCAGGCTATCATCACACAGTAAAACTGGCGTCACGTGATGAACACGTGGTAACCCTTCTCGGAATTTCATTTGTTTAAGTATGTCCAACATGAATGGAAATGAGAACGTTATGTGCTGCTTGTCTGGCTTAATTGAAAAACTTCTGATCGCCTGAAAGAAAGAAATGAAAATATTTACCTTTTTGAAATTTTGGATTTTGAAAGTGTAAATATAGTAATTATTTTACATAAAGCAGTCATCTTTGGCAAGTACCACAGTGACTGTACTGTCGATCAGTCTTGGTCTATGATCCTTTACAGCAGTACGATAAGCAGATATTCGGATGCTGGCCGTCCTCTTAATAGATCGAAAGTCCATTAGTACATTTATATTTAATCGAATTGCATGTTTGAATTACTATTATAATCGTCTTGAAATATGGGACTGCCTCTCTCTCTCTCTCTCTCTCTCTCTCTCTCTCTCTCTCTCTCTCTCTCTCTCTCTCTCTCTCTCTCTCTCTCTCTCTCTCTCTCTCTCTCTCTCTCTCTCTCTCTCTCTCTCTCTCTCTCTCTCTCTCTCTCTCTCTCTCTCTCTCTCTCTCTCTCTCTCTCTCTCTCTCTCTCTCTCTCTCTCTCTCTCTCTCTCTCTCTCTCTCTCTCTCATATATATACACTTACCTGTTGAACATTATCAGGTAAACAGCCGATAACGTCCATTGTTAACACATTCTTCGGTTGAGGCTCTGTTGAGCGACAAGTTGGTGTCCTGTCGGTGACGTCACGTCTCTGGCGTGGTCTCGTCACTTTCTGTTGTGCCTTACAGAAATAAGTGACATGGTTTAGAAGACTTAGAGTGTGATGGAATATAAGCCGGTTAGATAGAAAGTTGACTGACTAGTCAAAATCAACGACAATACGAAATGTAAAAATGGTGTACATGTACACAATTTCTTACCAATCTTAGTTCTGCTTCAAAGACTAAAGCTGGATCGACGCCTAGTTCTAACATTTCTGTCGGTATTTTCCGAGTGTCTGGTCTTGGATGATCATGGATACCACGTGATTCAAACGTGATGGCGTCAGAACGATCACTCCATAAGTGTACTACTGGAAATCCATTATTTCCTCGACATCTGAAGATTGAGGGATTGAAATATAAGTGTTCATATATGTACGTGGTGGGAAAACATGTCAGTTGTTGTGTTATTATATGTATGTATGTATGTATGTATGTATGTATGTATGTATGTATGTATGTATGTATGTATGTATGTGTGTGTGTGTGTGTGTGTGTGTGTGTATGTATGTATGTATGTATGTATGTATGTATGTATGTATGTATGTATGTATGTATGTATGTGAAATGATAGATTCAAAATATCAAACTTACTTTCTGTGAACCAATATTCCCATACAAGAAGGATTAGGACAGGGTTTTCCGATCTGTTTTTCTCTGACTTTGTCTGATATAGCTGGACGAATAGCAATCGGTGCCCAATCAATGTGATGTTCTTCACTTTCTTCAACAAAACTCGGATCGGAGCAATTACTACAGATGATGACACCGATGCAAGCTTTCTTTAGGATGTACTTGTTGTGATTATTTGTGTATTTCATTGCCCAGCCTGTGTGAAATATGACAAATTTATTTTTTTCTACGGTTAATTAATAAACTACAGTCAATTATAACGACTGTAGCAGTTGTATACTCATAGCCCAGAGAGTTGTATTGGTGTAGAGAGCTACGATGCGTTTCACATTAGTGTTCATTAGCTCTGTTTAATACAACCACGCAGAAACCCCAAAAACTAATTTTGACGACAGTTTAATATACTGAAAAAATGGATGATTTTAGTGATATTAATGTACTCATCAGACGAGATAAAACTTCTGCTCCACGACTTTACTCGGACCACTAGAGTAAACATATTAAGTTTGAATAACTCAACAAATATTAAAACTGTTATCTTTACCTGAAACGTGACCTTGCGCCTCTGGGTCAGTCGGGCGATATCGCTTCTTCACACTGCCATTTGCCCATTCATCAAAATCGTCAAAATCATCGCTCTGTAGCAAAATGAAAAGAAAAATGTCTAATAAAGTCATAAAAACGCAATTTGTGCCAGAATGGTTACAAAATTTTGAAAGTTTTTGAAAAAAAATGTTCTTTTTCAATAAAGTCAGTACCTGTTCATTTGACTTCTCGTCACTACTGTATTGCTCCTCCGATTCAACACAACCTCGTTCCACGCAAGGAATTCTTGGAATATCCAACCTGAAATACGAACAGAAGATTTTAATAATGACATAAACTGTTACTAATATAGTTACATACATTATTTTTCTGATACCTTCTTTGTTGTCCTATTTTGAAATTCCATATCTCACGTGTGAGGCACCCAGTTCTTCAAATACGTCACTAATTTATACATGATAAACTTCACAAGAAATGATAAAGTTTGCATAGATTAAATGATAACAAGTGATAACTGAAAATGGTTACATTGTCCCAAAAACACAAATATGTAAGTTTAATTTTCTTATCTAATAATGGTATCTATTTGGGTTATCTCTAGTATAAGCCAAAGTAATTCATGTCATGTATCGTAAGGGCGTCTTTTCACACACCTTAAAAATGATATGTCGGTCAGTCGTTCGGTCGGTTTGTTAAAATTTTCAAAAAAGTAAGTAAGTGTACGTGAGTTTGTCAGAGAGGCCAGAAAACGTTCTGTTTACTGGCTATCAGTGTAAACAGTACCGTTCGTAATATTTAGGAGAATATCATGCTGTTGTAACTACGGTTTGCTAATGCATGGTGGACGATACCTGAACTGACGCTCATTTGTGTTTAACTCTCAACATTGAGGGCGACACCATAATTGAGCATTGCTCACAATCCTCGGAAAAAATCCACCAGAAACTGTCAGGTATGAACTCACCGTTCGTTGATTATTGATCCAAGGGCGTTATTAAAAGTAGAGAGTATTTCATTATGATCATCCAAACTAACAGTTCTTTTGTCATCTGTCTCTGCTGATGCCGTGGATCTAGAGAAGGACGCCCTCTCGTTATCCGAGTCATTATATGATAGGCTTGTTTCTTTTTCATGTTCATCTTTATAGAGAAAAGAAAACATGCATAAAATGTTGACATAATATGGATGAGTTGTCTCATTACGTGTTGTTTCGTCTTCCTGGTACTCAGTGATCGGTTGGCATGTTCGCGGGAGGTCTCCCATTTGAGAAAAACGACCTTTCAAAGTTTGAACAGGTCGAACGATATTTTTTGAAGAGCTATGATCAAAGAGACTGGTCGCTGCTAATACGAACAAGATATTTTGTGGATACAAAAAAGGACAGTGTGCTTTTGAAGTCGGATATATCCGTAAACTTTCGATTGTTTGTGGGTGATACTTTGGGTTAGAAATTAACTGCAAAAGGGGCTGACAGACTTAGGGAAAGCAAAAATGTCAACAGACTTCAATTTCCATCATTGTCATGACATGACAGAGGTGTCAGGACAAGTAAGTGCTATATCAGAGTCAATAATGCTCAAATTACTTTGAGGATCTGTTAATAATACTAGTATATATCTATATAGAGAGGGGGGGCTCTGAGAAACGAAAATGCTTTTAGGTAACCGTTTCTTGATAAAATCACATCAAATTTCGCCTAGAGTTCTCTCATACACGCAATTTTATATACAATATGATCACAGTCGTGTGTATCCATTGAAAAGCGATTTTTCGTGTCTTACCTTGTCCACTGTGATCTTCATTCACATCCTGAACTGTACCATCACTATCTTGTCCACCATCACTGCTATTACCGCCCTCAACGTCAACAATGTTGATATCTATCGCTGAATCTGAGCAAGGAGAACTGTGAGGGTCTTTGTATAGTGGGTCATCTTTGTTCTCTACGGGCGTCACTGTTGTAGGGGTTTCACCGCCCACAAGCTCCATTGCTAGAATATCGAAAAGAAAGGAAAATCAACCAATTTTACTTTATGAAATATAACAAACAAACATAGTTCATTTAGGCCGAAAAAAA
The DNA here is from genome assembly GCF_964340395.1 of Glandiceps talaboti. NCBI lineage: Eukaryota > Metazoa > Hemichordata > Enteropneusta > Spengelidae > Glandiceps > Glandiceps talaboti. The sequence goes on along the minus strand of NC_135570.1, from coordinate 5,892,192 downwards.
TAATTGTTTGGTTCCGGTTACCCGACGCCGTCTAGTTTTTCACTGCTGACCCTAAACGTCTATTTTTTTTAACGTATTCGAGAAAAAATAATAAAATCGCAAAAATTGTGAAGGCTCACGAGAAAAAGTGGATGCGAAAACGGACATCAACTTAAAAAGACAATATAAAAATGTTCTTCAATCTGTAATGGCTGTATATCTGATAGGAAGAAATAAATAACACAGAGACCATTTGGAAAACAATGGACAACCTGAACTAGACACTCACACATGGAAAAAATTAAATTGAATTTTAAAAAATCTACCTATCTACCTACCCTATTCTAAAATTGAGCGTAATCGGAACCACACAGTTTTTTTTACTAGGCCTTAACCAGACTGTTTATTCTATATGGTGGTGAATTACATGAAGCTTAAAATTGACGGATGGGGTGGATGTTGCAACCTTTTCTCAGTAGTTTCGGCCCCCTTTTAAAGAAGTACAAGGCAAGTTTAATGAGCTACCGAGAATAAACAATATAAATAAATAAATACGCTTTGAATATTTGACTAAACGTAATCAGAGTCAATGACTTTTTAATAATTAGTTTATTAGAGGACAGCATCAACAACAGGAGATAGAATCGGAAATCACAACAAACATGTTTTCTAACTTCTGATTTACTAGGCAATTGAATAATTTGTATTCCTTGTGTTTGAAGTCAGGTGGTTACTCACCTAGGAAAATGATGATGGGGTGGCTAACAAGAGACAATCCAGACATAAACAATGGCGAAGTATCTAGTCCTTTTCAGACATCCCATGAATAATAGACATTCCATGCCATCGATTTAACACCGAAAACAATATGAATCCTCTATATGAACTCCTTACCCGGGACCCCTTTTCAGACAAAACATATAATTCACACCTCCATTCCAAAGTTGGACGCCCAAAGAAGAGTACATATATTCTAAATTTCATAGCATTCGAATTCAAACATACAATGAAAACAAGAACGCGCAAAATTGCGTTTGCGTTGGTTTCTGTCCCCACGACAATTACTCATTCTTTGGGCAGCACCTACCTAAACGGCTTTTCCCATTCGGAGTAAAATCTCACCCCTCCCATCCCCTCCGGTTTGAGGTCTGTCTATTTTGAACGTTATTTTACTGCAGTACCAAAAATATACGGCTACGGAGCAACAGTATGACGTGCATTAGGTCTATACTCGCGTCTAGTGCTTAATGTCAAAAGTTGTTTTACTGAGTACTTTTTGTCGATATTGTCCATCCATGATTCCACAAATTTGTTGAATCACTGGTTTCTCTTTATCTCAACACATCTCGCTTGCCTAAATCATGGTATATTGTGTTTTCAGTCTACTTGTCTTTTATACCTGTCACTTCTGCAAATACCTTACCTTGAACAATCGTGAGAATGCATGACTAATCATCCCATATCATAATATTTTCATGAAGTTCAATCTCGATGGTACCAATCAAAAATTTGGAAGACAAGGTCATTTTGAAGGGAGAAAAGAAGTTATGCTTGCCGCGGTTAGCGACAATTGAATGATGATGATGTGAACAACAATTGACAATCCTGATTCGCACGGTAACTCACAATACTTGCGAACATGTACAACAAGTTCAATTTATAAGTTAAGAAAATTCTATTGATTTGACTGCGAAACTAATACGTGTGTTACGAACTAGCGAACGTTGTTAAGATCTCTCAGTAGGCTGAGTTCGCTGATAATTCAGACAAAATGTTGTATGATAGATTCGTGTTCTCAACCGTTACAAAAAATCATCACCGTCTAGCTAATATCATTTAGCCAATGGAACGCGTCGCAATTGTGCAAGAGTTAGGGAATACTTGTATATGAAACTGAATAAGGACACAGACTTGAAATGTTTGGAGCAGAGAGGCACACAATACGCATGAAAATCCATCAAACAATTATCACAGTGGGGTATTTCACCTAAGAACAAAATTGTCTTACCTTAATAGGGACAAATGGTAACAATTAGCAATTTATCCAAACTAGACCAAATTTTATGCGACGCACCAGCCTCAAGAAAAAAACATTGATCTGTCGTGCTGGGTCCTTACCGAGCTACTGGTCGCTATTAACTGAACAAGGCTGGAGTTGGACCAACATTCCAATGATCATTTATTAATGGTGTAAATAGTTTAGACTATTTCTAATCAATGTAGCATCGTTTGATCTCTTGTCAAATATGAGACAGTTTGCTAGACGGCCCCTTTACATATCGACTAAGTTATCTCACCCCTGCAATCAATATTCATATTTAATGCATGAGGCACTATCCATTATTAAAATGTTATATTATTAATGTAGACATCAGCAGCTAAATCTAGGAGATATTTTTTCACGGTCTAAATACTAGAATAGTTAATACCCCAGTAAGTCTTGCTTTTCAAGGCGGGTTAATTGATAAGGTAAACAACTGAGACGTGCTCCGTTGTCGACAGCGGCGTCGATTGTTCGCATTGCCCCGAGTAGTCGACCTTGTCTAGTCGTATTGTGTTCGGGTCGTTCCTCGCCAAGTTATCGTATAGCCTTTAACCTGTATTTAAATCAAATTGACTTAATGTCTCGAAATTCATATAAAACACAATGCTTCTGAGCTACGTATGTTGGACCTTTTCAAACGCCCCCCCCCCCCACAACAAAATACCCCCAAAAACATACCCCCCCCCCATAAAGAAATAACAACAACAACAACAAACCACCCGACCGTCATGTCTTTGATAGTAACCTGCTAAACGTGTTTTAAATTCGTTACTTTAGAACTGATGTCCATGTTCTTATTACACCATACGTGTCTGGTATCTTTTAATGTGTATTCTATATTGTTTAGAAATTAGATGATACATTTTTTCTATTTCTTCGATTAACGAATATTAAGTTAAGTTATTAAGTACACAACATGATTATCATGTGTTGACTGTTTAGGAATTTGTGCGGTGTTAGCTGCCAATGTCTTTTGTATCTGGCAATGTTTTAAATAAAGATTTATCCCAAATAGTACGGGAAGAAAGTATCACTTGTACAAGAAAATCGGTGAGTGTGACGGTGGCATTTTTAGGAACCCGCAGTGTTGTGTACAGTAACGCATCTACAATGGAGACCAGTTGATTAGAAACAGTCATTGTCTGGCTCGACAGATATCTTACTAACATCGTTACATTTCATCGTCTGAAGTGTAACAAAAATCATCTCACTAATATTGTTACGTTTTCTTTCCTTGAGCTACCATCCTCTTGGCAGACCATCTCGAAATCATATACATTGTAACAAAATGTAATAAAACTTTGACACATGGCATGGAAACATGAGAGGAGGGACAAACTTACTAGTATTTATATTTCCCAGTGTGGGAGGTTTTTTTAACATTGACACCAAAACGTCATTCTATTCAAATATTACACTTCCACACTCGATACACTTACTGAATTCTAGAAATAACTCGATATAAGTAATTCGCTTCTGATTTCATTCTGAAACTTAATTTCAAAGGTCCCTGCGTCCACTAAAATTATCAATTTATGCCATGACGCATGTACAGTGTAGACATACAATTTGCAAACGGCAAAATTCAAGCGTTTTCAAATTTCTTTATCAAATCATAAACACGTGGACTCGAGCATGAATCTGCCCTCAATATACAAATAATACATGTGACAAAAAATCATCGTGCGAATTCGAAATTGAAAAAAACCCCACAATTTTTAAAGACGCGTTTAAAAAAAAGGATTTTCACGTATTTTTTTGAACCAAAGGCATAATCAAATCATACCTTCAGATTTTGAGGCGCCGATCCCTTGAAATCTGTGGAAAAATTACTTGTGCTCGCTGCAGGACATACGCTGTTTGGACGCTGTGGGTATCGCAACGGAGGCGTGGTGTGTAGCCTTTAATTGAGTACGGTACTGGCTACTTCACAAGCTCGGAACGTGATCTTAGCGAGTCTGAAAAACACTACATCACTATATCGTCATTTCTTGCGGTGATAAGAGTTTTGAAAAGTAAAAAATAAACGCTCAAAGGGCGACTACTCGTAGTGATATTTGTTTTAATAATCTTTGACAAGATCTGATAATAATTATGATTTAAGAAGTTATTCCGGAAAGGTTTCATGTTAAGCTGTCAAAGAAACAAATAAAAACCAAAATTATTATTTCCCGCGCAGATGTTGTAGTACGGAGATATAAAATAGCATGATGCAAGAGCTTTTTCATATCAAAAACCACGACTTTCTCGATACCATTAAAAAGTCTTTGTTGTACTCTTGCTGAATTTCAAAAAAAAAATAAAATAAATTGAAAATCCCCTTTTTATGATTATTGGGTTTAACGATTGAAATTTAGAACTTTTACACACACAATGGCTAAGCCTGGATTGAAGCAACATAAAGAAAGTAAGGTTGTAAAAAATAAAATAAAGTAGTTACCTAATTATTGGAACACCAATGAACAATTCAACTAATTGGAGTGTTATGTCCTATTTCAGAATGAATATTCTATTTGGAAATGAAACATACACATAAAATTGTCTGGTGATATGTACATAGGGGTTCAAATCTCGGGTTCAACACGAAAGGTGGGAATTTGACAGGTGCAACCGATACTCATCTCGATATTTCAAGTGATTGTTAGTTTGTTGATACCGCTATTCACTTCTCGTGTGAAATGTTGATAATCTGCACACGCACATATTGATAACAAGTAACTCCGGTGACGTCATCATTTGCAAACTGACGCCTACCGCCTCTCATCCATTTTTCCCCGTTCTTATTTAAACTGTATCAGTAGGTGTAAGGTATATCATGTCGAACTTTAACCAAGGTTTGGAGATGATTGACGATTTCATTCGTCTTTTCTCCTTTTAATGATAATGATTGGCTGTGCGATTGATTGATTGATTGATTGATTGATTGATTGATTGATTGATTGATTGATTGATTGATTGATTGATGATTGATTGATTGATTGAATGACTCATTGACTGAGCGACTGACTGACTGACTGACTGACTGACTGTCTGTCTGTCTGTCTGTCTCTGTCTGTCTGGCTGTCTGGCTGTTTGTTTGTTTGTTTGGTTGGTCGGTTGGTTGGTTGTCTGTCTGTCTGTCTGTCTGTATGTATGTATGTATGTATGTATGTATGTATGTATGTATGTATGTATGTATGTATGTATGTATGTATGTATGTATGTATGTCTGTCTGTCTGCCTGTCTGTCTGACCGACTGATCGACTGACTGACTGTCTGTCTTACCGACTGACTGAATGACCAACTTTGTCATTTATTTATTTATTGAGCAATTCGTTCGTGCATTCCTTCATTCACCTAATTATCCTTTACAAAACTAAGTCGCAACTAAATTGTCAGATGACGAACGAACGAACGCAAAGACGAAACAACATAGTGACTGATATTATATACAGTGGTTGGTAAGTATGTAGATTGTGAGCAAGTGGATAGGTAGGTAGGCACTGAGTAGGTCGGTCGGTAGTTATAGGTATATATTCAGTCCATTTCATAGGACGCCAGCTGATGCATGGCACTGTCTGATGTATCACGTGTACCAAGTGATCAGACCAGATAGGCAGAGTTGTTAATAATGATACCATCTATATTTAGTCGTTGTCTTTACTACCTCGTGTGATATCTGTATTTGTTGTATTAAGTTAGCTCCACAAGAGTTTTGAAGACTGTCTATCTACAATCTCATATGTTTACAACTACACACTTACATACATGCAATGTCATGCTGACTGGTCGACCTATATCGAACCATAAATGTGACACACAAATTCACATACATACATACATACATACATACATACATACATACATACATACATACATACATACATACATACATACATACATACATACATACATACATACATCTCACGGGATGTTGTACATTGTGGGCTGTAGATGTAATGATGCAACATTTTTTGCTGCTTATAAAGATGATGATGATGATGATGATGCTGCTGCTGCTGCTGCTGGTGTAATCGATAATGCAATGTTTCTTGTTTGAATTTGCCCATACTTTGTAGGTAATTTATTTGAAGGTTCAGTAAATTATCTTTTGGTTAAGTTGGACTGCTTAGTTTTGGTTTGAATTTGAAATGTTAATACTTTGGATTTTCCATAAACACCAACATGTGTTGCGAACCTTTATTTACACACTAGATAAAGACCAATATACCGACAGTACTGCCACTGGTCGATATATCGACTCAACGGCATTTATCTTTCGTAAGTTCCCTCTACCCGGTTCCTCTATTCTACATCATTGAATCGAGACATAAGGAAGCGCCTAGACACCATCGAACAGACAGGGAACAAAACACAGCGTCGTTAATCGAGGCCTTCGGATCAATGTGAACATTCCAGCAGCCCGCTCTGAATGTGTTAGCCCAATCGATTATGTTTACTTATGACAATAGCGGATTACGCCCAGTTTTTTGTATTTTTCAATACGCGTCACAATAAATCCATACTAAATACCCAAACACAACTTATTCAACTTTTACACCGCCAAAGAATTTCTGTCTTCGATCACCCCAATAATATGTATGTAGGTCCTTAAATTTTCTGACCGGGATGCATGATTCCATACGTTATCTTCAAACTCAGAAATATTCGCCGCCAGCCGTTCTGCACAGTCAATCAATCCAGATTCTTTTTGCACGGTCGGGTCGACACTTTTCATCGTCCCCGGGAACACAGATACAAGTCTTTGAATAATTTAAAAATACAGACATATAAACGGCATTCAACGATTGAGTCAGTTCGAAGAGTTTTACTCCTTATCTATCGTCACTCTTTAATTATTCATAGAGTGGGTATTTGTGTTGAGTGTACTAATCTTTTGCTTCTCAGTAGTTTTCTATATAGCCTTTGTGTACGACTCCTCAAACAGCCAAAGTTCTCCCATGTGAATTTTTAACGAATTCACAATAACACAGTCACGCGCGCTCGCAACAATGACAATATCGAACAAAAACCACGAGTAGACATTAACGTCATATGCTTTAACACCGTGAGCACAAACGTTACAAAATTGTGTTTGAATTTTGTACTTTAACCATGATAGAATTAGATTTTTTATATCATAAATTTTACTGAAATCATGTTCAATGTACACCAATAACAATATACCAAACACAAAATGTTGAAGCTAAGACCACAAACTACGAATAAGTCCGTAAACGGGAGGTGTTGAATTAAAACGAAGCTAGAACCATTAAAGAAACGATCGACGATGAATATTAAAATATTAACTACGCCAGTAGTAAATAAAGCTACCCTGCGTGACGCCGGTACTGAAATTCATACTATGTATGTATGTATGTATGTATGTATGTATGTATGTATGTATGTATGTATGTATGTATGTATGTATGTATGTATGTATGTGTGTATGTGTGTATGTGTGTATGTATGTATGTATGTATGTATGTATGTATGTACGTATGTATGTATGTATGTATGTATGTATGTATGTATGCATGCATGCATGTGTGTGTGTATGTATGTATGTATGTGTGTATGTATGTGTGTGTATGTATGTATGTATGTGTGTGTATGTATGTATGTATGTATGTATGTATGTATGTGTGTATGTATGTATGTGTATGTATGTGTGTATGTATGTATGTATGTGTATGTATGTGTGTATGTATGTATGTGTGTGTATGTATGTGTGTGTGTATGTATGTATGTATGTATGTGTGTGTGTATGTATGTATGTATGTATGTATGTATGTGTATGTATGTGTGTGTGTGTGTGTGTGTGTGTGTGTGTGTGTGTGTGTGTGTGAAATGGTGTTAATGAAACCGTATATAGTCATCCTCAGCATCCTTAAAATTGAAATGTCGAATGTTCAGATATAGTCTTGGAAAACACCAAATCACCACCCACTGACCTTTTCCCCAAATATGTCTGTCATTCGGCTTTTTCCATGTCCCATCTCTTTTATACGTTCTCCCCTGTCACCACCCCACCACACACACCTTTGCTGTCACGTCTTTCGCCATCGTTATCAACTGAGGTACCTTGATCGTTTTGTATTTAATCCGTCCATAAAATCTAGAGTACAGAATGCTATTTCTTCACTACACTCATCTTTAGATAGAAATATAAGTGTTTGGAGGGTGAATGGCCATCCAATTTAATAGTGAATGTTGTTTCTGTCATGGGTGTGTTTTGAAGTTGATTCTATACAAAAAAAACACAGCATTCTCTTTGGCATGAAATGAATGATAAACTTGGAGATGAACCATTTTACTCATATCCTTTAGCAGTCTTTTGTGAACGTAGATATATTGCCTAATACTAGCATCTTGTCACGCGTACAGCTCACCTTCGTTTCTCGATTCAATATCTTCTTTCGCTTGAAAGCGCAATTTGCCAAAAACTGCAGTGAATACTGAAGTCTTATTCCACTGTACACATAGACTCAAACAGCGACAAGTCACGATCTGACACCATACGTGTATCTTTGTACGTGCTTTATTGAGGAAGACATCGTTAAACAAATACCCCACAAGGAACATCACTGCCGGTGGTAGGCAGTGTTCATTGCCGCCTTAATCACGATAGAGTCAGAGGTGGCATTGTGAACTTTTAAGGAAAGCCTCGTCGCAGAATGAAACTCTTTATATGCGTAGGATATCTCCAATTAGCTTCGAGCCATGAAGTGAAGATTTTCTCCGTATAAAAAAATTGTTAGTCGCACCTACAATGATCAAGACGTGTGACGACAAGCCATATTATATCCACGCATTACTCGCACAACACCTTTAGCATAGGATTAATTTACATCGACTGCTAGCATGTTTTTAAAGTTACATCTGTCACTGGAAATGTGATAAATTCCCTCGCCTAGTTTTTACCAAAATTAGCCTAAAATGTTGCTTTTCGTGTTTCAGATCACATAAATATACAACATCCAAGACAAAAGTATAGCTAATACAAAGGTCGATATCTTGACAGGACAATTATCAATCCGTGGAAGAATGGTTGGAAGTAGAAGTCGTTAAATGAGATTAGAGCATATATGAAATACCAACTCAGACAAGATGCGCAGGTGGTCAGTATTTGTTATGATGATTATGCTAGTGACTGTTTATCACTATTGTGGTCTGAGGATAATGCCTATCTCTATCTCAGTGTCTCCCATTATCTCTGTATATCTAGATCTGCCTCTGTTTCTGTTCGTCCCTCTGTAATCTTTATCTGTTTATGTCTGTCTGTCTGTCTGTCTGTCTGTCTCTCTCTCTCTCTCTCTCTCTCTCTCTCTCTCTCTCTCTCTCTCTCTCTCTCTCTCTCTCTCTCTCTCTCTCTCTCTCTCTCTCTCTCTCTCTCTCTCTCTCTCTCTCTCTCTCTCTCTCTCTCTCTCTCTCTCTCTCAGCAGTGCAACTCGTCATATTTCCCTGCAGATGAATTGGATGTATGCTCTGCATGAATACATAAATCACATGTCATCATACACGAATAATAGAAGACGTTTGAAATTCTATATTGTATTTTAGCAATGGATATTTGATGAAATATCTCATCGTTTTCCTTGGGTTCTAAATAAAATATGATTATGAGTTTTTATCCGAGTCGCCCACACGATATCAACGAAAATAAGAGAACTAGCCAAAATCCTGAAGATTACCTCAAATTTCAATCGACATGTTTTGTACGTGCAGTTGTGTACTTTGTTTGTTCGTTTACTTGCTTGATTATTTATTGATTGTTTACCTTGAAGGCGAATAATAAACAATATTGAATACATCTTAATCCGTTCGTTAGGAAAAGGCAATGTCACGCTTATATAAAATATAGATATTGACGCAATCGTGATTATTTGACAATATTTAGTGTTTTGAAAGAATAAAGCATTGTGTAACTATACGAGACAGATAAAATTGGCGGTAATTGGGAATCTAAAGAACTGCAGATGCATTTACATTTAATAATAACGATTAAAATCACATACATGTACAATTTAAAATCACGAAACGCGAAACAAAACGTCGTCTAACTTGACAGAAAAAACGTACTTACACGGCGACATGTTATCGTCTAGTTCAACAAAAATCTTACTACATGTGTATCAATATTTGTCAAGCAAGACGATAAAATATGGCAACTATAGTAAGATTTTTTTGTTGAGCCTGACAATTGGTTAGAATTTTGTCAAGTTGAGGCAGACGACAAAATGTGTTAGTATAGTTTTTTGTTGAGCCAGACAATTTGTTAGAATTTTGTCAAGTTGAAGCAGACAACAAAATGTGTGCTTTGGGGCGTTGATTTTTGAGTGCGGACCCAAAGATCAATTTGATTAGATATATTGCGTCATACTTTGTGTATTGCTACACAAATATGCTTACCAACATGTGGTTGCATACTGTACAGGGTGTACGATATTCTGATTAAATCATTCGACAAAATACATTCAAAAACATTCAAGTTTCAGCTTTTTAGTTAATCGGTTTCACTTAAGATATGATTATTCCATTATTATTTTTGTCAGAAGATCAGTTGTTGACGTAACACATATTTAATTTAATCTTCTTGTGACCACCCCGGATTTTTCCAATTTAGTCAACAAACTGTGCATTGATATTTCTACATTTACAATCTTACTACAGTATTGTGTGTACCCAATACTATAATAGCAAATATAAAGAAAGAAACTTGGTCTGAGTTGGTAATATGAAACCTTTGTATTAATTGGAATATGAAGAAATCAAGACACGCACATTATTAGCCCATCGATGACGTTGTTAATTAGCCAAATCAAAGTAGAGAAATGACTTTAAGCTGTAGCTAAGTGGATTGATTAGTTAATTGGATACTTGACTGGCACTCGTAATTTGATACAGCTCAGAATAAATGTACTGTTGAGTTAAAGCCACAACATCTGTTACGTATACTTCAGATATTTCTGTGACAGCCATTCGTTGCTGTGTGCTTGTGTACATGTACATGTATGTACAAGCACACATTATATTGTTCCATTATATTTAGAAATGTTCGGGTTTTGACCTGGCATTTTTGTGTCTCGCCAATTTTTCCTTTGAAAAAGAATATTTATTCGAAACGTCGGATTTAACAGCTATATATACGGACTGGTTTATTAGTTCCTTATGCATTTCTTTACATGTATGTATGTATGTATGTATGTATGTATGTATGTATGTATGTATGTATGTATGTATGTATGTATGTATGTATGTATGTATGTATGTATGTATGGGTACATTTATGTGTATTAGTTTGTCTGTGTGTATTTGTTACTTTATGTGTGCTTGTCTGTCTGTCTCTGGGTATGACTGCATGTTTCAAATTAAATATATATATACAGATCTCTAGATCCATTACCTGAGAATCGACATTTACCAAAATGGATGGATTCGCTCAAAGTGATGCAAAGTGTACATGTACTGATTGTGATTCTTGTCAATGTGAGTTGATTTGGTTTGTGACCTACTGAATTACAATGTATGCACAGTATATACATACATAATTCAATAAAAAGCAAATGCATAACGCGGCAAACTTGCTAAACAACAATGTCAGTTTAATCATGGAAAGAAAAAAATGAACCGTCACTGATCAACGTGACTATATTACTTGTACAATAGGAAGTCAAGCAACACAACAAACATACACGTGCTCGCCATGAGCGATTATTTGAACGTTTAGAAACGTTTATGACTTTCTTTCAGATCGCCGTTAGTCAGTCGTTTTATTTCTAACGCAATTAAGCCAAGTAAAGCTCAAAGGAATAACGCCTTGGGTTGATTTTCATTGAAAACAGAGTGCAGGCTCTTCTGGTTATAACTGGGCAATATACATTTGTCGAGTTCCCTACAAAGTTGATCATAACTTGCCATTTCCACCATCTACTTTCCCCCAAAAAATTCTCTGTATTCCATTGCATTTGTTAATGGTTTAATTGACAAAACTGAATACAAGATTAGGTGGTAAATTTTCCATATTATAATTAGCTAGGTCAGGTTCGTATATTTTATTTGTTTGTTTTTGTCTTTTTATTTGTTTACGTTATTTTTATTTGCATATTATGGTGTAAAGCGTTTATTGATGACTGATAGATATGTACCTACAAGTCCAATCTGAACTCTCAAACGCATCACAATGTTAAAGTTCAGTACAGTGGACGCCCACTACGCATGTCTGAATATAGTACCCACATCAAGTTCCAACCACCATGTCGGATGCCTCAATTCACACTGGAAAAAATGTCTTTCGTAAACTTTTCCTGTGAGACAAATGTTTGTTTGAGCGTCCCTAGTTACTAGATTTCGTGGGACCCCGAGGCGCGCGGGTGTGCTAGACGACAGTCGCGTTTTACCCAGTGTATGGTGTCGATGCATGCATTAGACAAATGTACATTTATTGCAAATTTCAGCGAACGCCACTCGTGTACAAAAATATCTGAACCAATACGTGAGATTCAAAAATATATCTAGATGTAAACATGGGCATATCATCTCAAGTTAAACTTGCTAGTGAGATTTGAAAACAAATTTAAAACAGAAACAACCCCCCCCCAAAAAAAAAAAAAAAAAAAAAAAAATCTGAGTGGTAAAACATTTGGCGAATAAAAGGAAAATTTTAACATAACTTGTAGGCAATACCAGAAATTGTAGAAATACGTCTTTAAATATAGATGTTCGGCTTTTCAAACATTCGCAGTCCTTTGAGTCGCATGTATATAATTCCTCACAATTCACACATATTCCCATTCATACTTCATATTGATGCGTAATCTGATAAATTATGGAATTTATACTAGGTAAGAATTGAAATATCACACCCCTTTACTTTCCCCCTTATTTATCTCTACTTCTATCATAAAAAAACAAAAATCATTTCACATATTTCTTGGTTATGTTAAAAAGAGTGACTATTTTTGAGAATATAATTGCAAAACTGACAATGAATGCCTTCTGTATTAATTGTGGAACCCACTTTTACTGAGCTGTCAGTTAATGAGATTACATTGTTCTCTTGTGATGTAATATTGTATGACTTCGTTACTTACATCGATGAAAAATTCGCCTCAGAAATAAACCCTTTTAACGTTTCCTTTTATTTTGTTCAAGAAATCTCCAACTAATTCTGTTAAAATCACGAAAAAAAAATCAGGCGTCACTGTACAAAATTTTGAAATCGAGATCAAAATGTTATCAAGATTACCCATTTATTGTCGGTTTCCTTATAATATGGCCGCCGAATACTGTGTTAACCACGTGGTAAAAATAAAATATTGTCGGTTTCCTTAAAACAAGATGGTGGACCACAAAGTTTCTTTAATTATTTTAAGAGAATCAGGAATAAGTTTCCACTTTTTCCACAGATTTTATTTTGATTTTCAGTGAAATTTGTCCTTGAGGCGCATTCTACCTTAATAGGCTTGTTAGTTAGTTGTTGGTCTAATATAGTCATTGCTGATTGTCGACATGTGTGTTTGTGTCAAATCCGGAGTATGATTATTAGTAACAACTGAGGTGTAGAACATATTTAAATGCTGTCAACGTGTATTTTTGTTCTAAACTTATTGTAGATTACTTACCTGAACAATGTTTGCGCCAAAATAAATCAGCGTGAAAATTTGATCACTTTCACTGGTAAGTTTTGAGTAATAATCGACAACAGTCACAAATTGGTGAACCACCAAAATAAAGCAGTGCTAAAATATGAAAAATTGTCATTCGGCTCATATTTTTGTGCGCCAAAATAAATACTTTCCTCGACAGTTGGAGTAGCTTCAATATCTATATGTAAAAATTGCACAAATGTGGCCTGATCACTGATGTAAAATTTATAATCAACTTCCTTGGACCTGATTATCACTTGCTTTTCACTATTTATGATATCCCGTCAGTGGAATAACATCTTTGAGCGTAAAAAAGAAAAGCGTGTAAAAATACCAAAGGGCGTACTGATTAAAAATTTACTGTAAACGTGTCACTCTCTAAGGCATCGTGAATGATCAGTGCAATATGATTGAAGTTTGCCAATGCGATAAAAATTTCAAATCATTTTATGTATAATTCATCAAGCTATCTACCGAGTCATATTCGGTACGAATCACTCCGATCATTGAAATGGGCTGAAAGAGATAAAAGCTATAATGTTTTGTCTTAAAACATTTTCATGATATATTTTGCTAAATTATGTATTCGCTTCTCTTGCCTCTTCAAATGCCTTGCTTTTATTGTTTATGTTTGAGTTTCTTTAAACGGTCAAACAGTATTCCCTAGATCGGTATATTGTGTCTTCAAAGCAGCATCCGTTTATATATTTAACAAAAATGTTTTGATTTTTTACAATTCTTTGACGGTAATGTGTTTGCTGTGATTTGCTAAAGAGTATGTAGTTACCCAGTGAATTAAAATACATTGTTTGTAAAACGATGTACTTAAACTTTTATTACACGATGATAGACCCTGTATGATTAATACACATACAAATTATCTTCATTCATTTGGGATCGAGCAAACCACTTGTCCTTCGTAAGTGTCCAATCTAGATATCTGACAGAATGATCCAACTGATAAAATTCGCACAAGCTAACCTGGTCAACTTTTCCCTAAAGTGAAAATACTTCCATAAAATCACGATTAAACTATTATAATATATAATTTCTGTTGATACATGTCTTCTATGATATCACAATTGTCTTCTGGCATTGTTCGAAAAGTTGACTACATATTAGTGATTCTAATAAATTACGTCATCGAGTACGGTTTTTCGGTTATATCTTAATACTGGGTTTGAGTTCAATCAGTTGTAAGTTATAGTTAAGTATGTTCCAGTAAGTACAATATTGCGAGTACCTTTTGGTTATGCAACAAAAATTACGTCCAACTCAGTGTATGTCCCTTTAAATTCGAATTTGAGCTAAAACTCGCATATTTACTCTCTATTGTTTCTCCAGGCTAGTAGGTAACCATAGTGTTAATGAAGCGATGAAGACCAACATTCAATTTGCAAAAATATCTGTACATTGCATTTAATGTGTCAAAACTCTAGGAAATGAAACCCTGGTGGTTTTGATGTACAATAAAATCAACAAAATGAGTTGTAACTATAGATTATGTAAACAATAGGATAATCACACTCAATATGTAGTACAATCGTTTATCGTCTCCCTAACAAGACATACATGGTATACATCGATATGGTCCTTGTCAATCTGTGTATATACAGGTTCATGTCATGAAGCCACTGAATACATGCAATAGAGCCAAGTTAAGTTGAAATAAAACGTCGACAAATATCTTACAAATATTGCTACATGTTATCGTCTGATACGATAAAAAATGACGTGCGATTATTACGTTTTAATCCATCTCCATACCTGAAAAAATATACACGTTGTTTAGATATATATATATATATATATATATATATATATATATATATATATATATATATATATATATATATATATATATATATATATATATATATATATATATATATAATGCCGCCGTAAACCAAACAGTTCTGAATGGGCTCCTCTTCATCGATGGGTTTATAGACAGAAACTCAGTGTAAAGTGGTATATATATATATATATATATATATATATATATATATATATATATATATATATATATATATATATATATATATATATATATATATATATATATATATATATCTGTGTGTGTGTGTGTGTGTGATTTGGCGACGATCTGACCATATAGCTCACCCAATAGCTCACCCAAACAGAGAATAGCCATGTTGGTAAGATTTTTGTCGCGCCAGACGATTCGCGTATATATATACTTGTAGTACACTTTTAACACTTGGACGAATCCCAAGATTAAAAAATTGTCGTATTGCAACACGGTGGGGATTGAAAGTCCGACGGGAAGAGACAAATTGACACACTGGAGAGAGGATAATAACGGAAGACTCGAGGAAATGTCAGCCATAAATAAAACATTGTGCACAGAACTTGCGGCAAGTCGATGTCCCATGCATGGTGAAACTCCTACATTGAATGGGAACAACTACACATGTACTGTAGTTGTAATAACGGAAACCTGTGTGATTGCAGAGTTTCCAATAGATGTATATACATATATCGACTCAGCTTGGATATGAAATACTATCGAGCAATTTAGTAAATGAGAGAACAGCCCGCATTTATTTCCAATTCAGGGAGATTCACTTATCTTAAGCTACGGCTTGATATCGTTTAAGAGGATTTGAAAAGTGTTTGCATTATTAAAGAATGGTCTCGAATTACACCATTTCAAATCGCTCTGTTTGATTGCTTGTGGTAACTTGATGTGGATATGCATAGAACTATCATACTGAGTCTAGACGAAATCTGTTTTTCAAAATATCCTTATTCTGGAAGTACCCATAGTTTTTTTTTAATTGTTAGTTAAAATTGCGATTATATTACAACCATAATTATCGCTTTAATAAAGTGATCTATTCGAAGCTGAAAACTTTCGAAACTGAAGCTAGCAAAAATTAATGAAACGGAAGATTGGGAAAAAAAGAGAAAATGATGGTACGTGTATTTTTAAGTATAACTGGTATGATAAAACTTACCTTGTTGGTGTGAATAAATAGGCTTGTCTCGATGTGTTAAAAATTAGATGTCATCCGATGGAAAGACTCTACGTTCAGTGACGAGTTATCGAGCGTTACGTTCTGTTTGAGTTCATACGACATCGACCACCGTCAGTTCTTTCCCGTGGAACTATCCACACACATATTGAACAACGATAAACAGAGAATGGCAGATACCACTCCTATGTGGGGGGGGGGGTGATTATGAGCGATCATACGCTGCAAATCATATGATCATGAATTCGTTTACAAAGGGTCACGTTATACCAAATTTTCATATCGTTCAATGTTGACTCAAGATTTGTTCGGCTCGTACTGTTTTTTCCTTAAAAATCCATCAAATTCCTTCAACACATAAATACCTGTCGTTTAGCATTTTTCTCCAATTCTTTCCACCCCTATGAGCGGTGATATGGTACATATACAAGCGTGTGAACAGAACTGCTGTTTCGGATCAAAGCAGGTTTTTTAATGGGTTTTTAAGTGTTTCTTGTTTACGTCCTCGATACTGAAACAAACCAAAATAAACAAGAAAAAAGTGTGGTTTATAAAAAAGAACTTCATTCCAGAAACGCTAATTTTGTTATGGTATTGACAAAACGGTGGAAAACCTAGAATAGTGAATGTAACAATCCAATATCATGTACAGATGACCTGAATGGCGGAGTTTGCTTTAGATATTTACTGTCGACATGTTTCTTTTTGTTGGTAATCACTAAATTGATCACAAAGTGCTAAAATGCACTTGACCACGGGGTTTGTAACGATCATGATAGCAAATTGATCAATTGTCTGGAAAGAGCTGACAAACAGACACCAACCGTTGGTAAATTACAGAAGTAGTTATTAGCTTGAATTCAACTGCACGGACCAGTGAATAACCAGGTAATAGCTAAGTATAGGATTGAAAATTGCATTAAGAGTTTCTCTACACTTTTCTCTCTTTCCTTCTCCACACCCATTTTCATCTATTACTTTTCTCCATCCCTCTCTCACGTAACCATTTCATTCCGTCACTCGCTATAGTCGATAGTTCCACCTTCTTTACTTTCTCTTTCAGACATTCCCCTCTTTCTAAGTTTTTCGTCACCATTCTCCCTTCTCCCTTCTCGTTTTCTTCTCTTTATAGTAGTAATTATAATGTTCTTCCTATATGTGTCTCCATTTTCCTATCTCCTACTGTATGTTAAGAAGTCTGTGCTTCTGACAGTCCATATGCATCTGTCTGTCCGTCTCTCCCTGTCTGTCTCTCTTTGTGTGTGTGTCGTTCTCTCTCTCTCTCTCTCTCTCTCTCTCTCTCTCTCTCTCTCTCTCTCTCTCTCTCTCTCTCTCTCTCTCTCTCTCTCTCTCTCTCTCTCCCTCTTCCCCTTTCTCTCAACATTTATTTTCTGTGACGACAATTTGTACTATACGGAGAGCTACATGTTTAACCCCGTCGGCAGAGCATACGCATCACGTATTTGTTTAGACGGCCACAATACCCTCTTATTGTCGTCTACAGGCGCAATTAAATATTTTTACGAAATAGTTATTCAAGAAATCGATTGCGAATCTTTCTATTGTAGCATTTAGGGTGTTAGGACCGAATAATTTACTAGTAGCAGGTCAACCTGACGTGGATTGAAGCGTTCGATAGTCACGTGGATATGTATACTCACTATTTTCAGACTATAAAAATCTGAAGTACGTAGAATTACAACAAGATATCATTCACATAGTATCGTACTTGAGATAACTTCAAGATCCTTGAAAACAGGGTAGTAAATTTCATTTCAATTCCAGTATGTCCAAAACAACGAATTGAACGATTTTGAACGTAAAGTTTGACCTTGGCTTAATAACGTCTGGCACGTTATATATATATATATATATATATATATATATATATATATATATATATATATATATATATATATATAGCTACTTCAGCTCCTCTTTGAGTTGTCAGTAACTGCATCATTCAGGAAATTTCACTCAGTCGAGAGGTACTTTCAGAATCAGTGCACTTTGACCAACAGGATACTGGATACAAGAAGATTTATTTCATATATAGCTCAACAGGTTGCAAGCCCAGTGATAAAGATCGACCCTAGCATGTAGCATTGATATGGCACAGAAAATACCACATATACAAAACACATGTTACACCACAACCCTGTCATCCGAATTGTGTAATCGTATCCCTTTGATGTGATTTTGAACTATAAATTAATTTATTCTTTTGAAAAGTGTCTCATTAATTCTGTTTGATATCACATGCTATCAAGATGTCATGCGTCAGTCCGTAAACTTGACTTGTTTTCATACAAAGAGTTACCAACTGTGACAAGACAATAATTGTATCAGCTGTTCCAGATCAATTGGAGGCCATTTTCTTATCATAAAAATCAGTGGACTTCAGATGAAGCTCATGGTTCTCAGCATGTTTTGAACCATTTTGATATTACGGTTGATAACAGTGTATGCGACAATATACTATAGTATATACATGTGCGTGCGTGCGTGCGTGCGTGCGTGTGTATGTGTGTGTGTGTGTCTGTGTGTGTGTGTGTGTGTGTGTGTGTTCTGTCTCTATCTGCCTGTCTCTCTGCCATTGTCTGTCTGTCTCTGTATCTCTGTCTCTCTCTCTCTCTCTGTCCCTCTCTCTGTCTCTCTGTCTCTCTATCTCTCTCTCTCTCTCTCTCTCTCTCTCTCTCTCTCTCTCTCTCTCTCTCTCTCTCTCTCTCTCTCTCTCTCTCTAATAAGCGAGGAACTCTATTGTGACAGGTAAATCTCAGTAGTGTATTTGACTGTTGACATTTCATCACAACGCAACGTAACTTTACGACATTTCCAGGTTTTCAGGATGGGAATGGCACTTCAGTTTTGTTATTGATAATGAGTATTTGACGTCATAGTAACTTGAAGAATTGTCCACTGCGAAGTGTAATAAATGTACAATATCTGATTCGTAACCTTGAGCTGTAACCTTTGAAGGATATTTTTGTTGCTTGTTGACTTTACCAATGACAGTGGGATCGATATTTTATACTCTATCGGAATTTATTTTTCAACTCTAAATCATTCTATATACCTCCGTGATATTCTACACGAGTATGAAAGCCAGTGTACTAGAGGGGTAAACGAAACGAGCGGCAATCTCTATTCCCGGATAGTATTTTTGCTTCGAGTTGTCTTACCCGCATTTTAATTCGGCTAATTTGACATGTTGCAAAATGTTGTAATACAAAAGCTTTGGGGGTTGTTCGCATTTTGAAATACCGGTATCGCCTAAAAGTCACCAAAGATTATTTGACAAGATAAGACATTTATTACTTCACATATCATAATGGCCGATAGTACAAAATATGGTATACCTACTGCGCAATAGTTGAATTGAACAATGCAAAGTTTGTTAACATGGAAGAGGTATATTTGGACGGGAGAGGTATATTTGTTTGTTTGTTTGTTTGTTTGTTTGTTTGTTTTAGAAAGTGAAACGCTATAACCTCCTCCAATAGTAGGGAGTCGTCCAGCTATGGTTTTCACATATCCACCCTCCATATATAACGGGCTGTGTGGGCGATTCAAAGTTCTCTCGCTTCAAGTTGCGAAGGCAACCATCTAGCTCGCTGCCGAAGCTAATAGATGCCAAATCAGTAGAATGAGACTATTTTACCCTATTTTATATTTAAAAAGGGTTGAATGTGTGTCAAGGTTAAGAGTGACAATAGTTACTGCGTGTGGTCTTCTCTGCATTCATTCAAAAGCATGATTTTTTTGTTCAAGGTTGATCATCACTTCGTCACGTGAATGTGTCAACGTACCATGGTCAGTTTCTCTTTCCTGTTACAGCGAGACTTTGTATTTTGAACCGATACTTGACCATGTGCATTTATAGCAACTCAAGTTATATTAACTGTCTGGTATAAGGGATTAGAGCCATAGGAGCCAAACTCCCATTTTTGTGTGTGATTTTTCATCTAAATTTATTCATGTGTGATTTGTGATCTCCCAAAAGGCCAACCTTTTTTTTCTAACATGTAACTAACTTGAATTAAAGTTGGCCCATAGTCAAAAGGCGCTACCGAAAAAAAAAGTTTATTTTTCATTATTTTCTAAAATTTGACATTTTTCAAACGCCCAATTTCAGTTTCAGCTATATATAGTTTGTTTGTTTGTTTGTTAGTTTCTTCTCTTATCTCAACACAATTATTCTGGGTAAAGAGAGATTATGGGAGAAAACCGTGATTTAAATTTGACTTATATGGTCATAAGGGTCTAGTGCCGAAAATATGTTTTTGGCCATTTTCTGAAAATAGGAGATTTCTAATGAAACTCTCCTCCTATAACATGCTGCATATATGTTTACATTATTGTGTTTGCTCTGAGGCGGTTGATGGTTGTTTATGCAACCTTGTGACACTACACAGATGTAATAGCAAATCATAACGAACCCCAACCGTGGTGGGGCCCTGGGGATGGGGAAGACTGAGTAGACGCCTCCGGATAAACAAAGATTTTTAGTAACTACTGTCGGACGGAGGAATACTATAAAGTGAAATTATAAGAATGATATATGAACAAATAGCTAAACAATGGTGAAATAAATATGTTGTAATAACTCTACCCTGGATTTATTATCGAGAAAGTAGAGAGAAGGACACGGTGACTTCTAACGCAGTAAGATTGAGACTACGTATGTGGCTTCTGCACTATTCACGCACTGGGAGCTTGCTAGACAACAGCGCGCTTTTACGCTAACAATTGAAAATCCGATTGCTTTCAAAAAAATGCTCAGCGCTATAACAAGCTGAGAGTGTGCTTTTCCAGCATTTCGATAAAAGACGCTCTGTGACTACGTGACAAATCTATCAAAATGGTATTTCGAAAATCCGCCCAAACATGTCGGCATTCTATAGAGTTTCGTCGAGAGGGCTTCCGGTCATCGCTGCGGCAATTACGAACATTCATTGATGTACCACGCAGGTATTGGAGGACGTTATTCACATGTGAAAATTTCACTTTCGCAACTTTGATTTGAAACAGATTTTATAAGTTGAAAACGTGTTGTTTTGCTCGTCAAAAACGAACGAAAAAGCACATAATTCCACTTCCATTCAAATCACGAAATTTTCTATATCATAGGTACAGCACGAGCTCGTCTGCCAAACAACTCCTACAATAGAAATTCGCTTATTTTCATATTAGCTTCTTCACGCTGAAAAAAAACGTCGTCAAAATTCGTCACACAAAAGATGTATGATGAAACAAAACGAGCACATCTTTTGTTTTCTTTACAGTCTTGAACACATTGTAAGAAAACTAAAACTCGTCTCGAATAGCTTTTGAAAATGCCGAATGTGAAATGCGTGTATGGAAGTTTGTCTACGTTTCCTGAGTGATAGAGACTCAGAACAATATCCTATCAATGTATTTTTATACACGTTGTGAATAAAACTTTTGAAAATTTCTTCCAGCTCACTTACGAAGAGAAAAAAACACGATACACATTCGTTTCTTTATATATATTTAAACTGCAACAGTCTTGGACGACTATACTGTCAAGACAAAGATATTGAAAATCATCAATCCTACATTGTAATTTATTCATTTTATTTATTTATTGTTTGGGTCGGGCTCAAGGCCCATATAAAAAAAATACACCAGGAATAAGAAAATGCATATAAAAACCCTAAAAAAAACTAATACAAAAAAAAATAAATAATGACATGAATCAATAAAGAATATTTCTCCAGTGCCTCCACTGGAGAGAATCATACATTAGTAAACACACTGTACATAAACATTAAATTACTACTATCTAAAACTTTCTTAACAAAATTATAAACACTTTTCCGGACAAGTTCACCAAAGACAAAACTGAGTAACAGACAAACATAGAACTAATACTACACTGCCTGGACAAATTTAAAAAAAATTCTAAAACAATTATTATACGCAAGTCGAACTTTGTTGTATGTTTTCAACTTAAAATTAGACCACAGATGACAACAGTATAAATTAGAACAAAAAGACTTGAATAACCTAACCTTAACTTCACTAGAACAAAATGATAATAAGAACATCATAATTCACTCACTCACTCACTCACTCACTCACTCACTCACTCACTCACTCACTCACTCACTCACTCACTCACTCACTCACTCACTCACTCACTCACTCACTCACTCACTCACTCACTCACCGTCTCACTCACCCACCCACCAGTACAGTGCAGTTGCAGATGGATTAACTTTATGACCCCTGACCTAAGTATATCCCACAATTCAATGCGCCTAGACCAAAACATGGAAAATGGCGTCCGAAAAACCTTCAACTGTAATTTGGCCTGACAGATCGGGATTATCGAGGCAACCAGGTGACCTTCGCCCAAGGTAGGTGAATATATGAGAAGTTGAAGAAGTAGTTTGTATCAGGTGGAATTTAAAATAGTAAGGTTGTAAGTAAGGGTTACCCACTACCTAGGAAGCCGTGACCGTGATAGGCGGGAAATACAAACTGACAGAATCAAACACGGAAGTGAACTGAACTCTGCAGCAAAACAGACGACACTGTAAATTATATTATTAATTTGACAAGAAAGAGTCGAGGTTCTTTAAAAAGAAATTAAACTCACACTTTCACTTCAAATACTAATAAATACAAGAGTTTAGGTTTCAGTCACTGTAATAACACATTTTCGTCTACGGTCAGAGCCTAGAGGTTTGTTATGTTAGTTTTGACTTTGAGTTGGCTTTTGAAAGATAAATCCTGTTGAGCAGGTCTTAAATTTCAATATCATCCGGTCCAGCCTGGTGTTTTACCGGCACAGTAAGTAAATATCTACTAGCATTTTTTGTCTATCTTGACAGCAAACGAAAAGTGACACTTCGACCCTTCACATTTATCCGAGATTGGGAAGTGAGTAGTCCTGTTGTTAGCCCTCAACCAAGGTCCATTTCAACAGTAAGTATTACGTGTACATACATCGATGTGAATTAATAATCAACTCTGCAATAGTAACTATATTGGTTTTATGGGTACACATACACATATACGTGTAGATCAAATTGTCCTGTTTGATTTTCAATTTCATTGAGACTGTCACTTAGTCACTACAGGAGTAGTTATTTTACCACTAGTCCTGCTTGAAATCAGAGTAATTGAGGACTCAATTCTGACATTGTCCCTTTTTTCTTCTACATCTTGTGAACAGCTGTGTTACAAACCTGAACTACCCTAGTACTGCCTAGTATCATAAATTAGAAGTTACAGGTCCAGCAGTCAAATGTCTGCAATTGGTTGACTATTTACTCATGTGACACCTCTTTTAACTAAAGATATCCTTACTCGGACCAAAACTCACAAAATTTGAATTTTTTGTAATTTCAATAGTTGGGTCCCTCTTAAACCAATTTACATATGCTCAATGTGTATACAACATAGCAGCATACTCTGCTTATCAGTATTCAGGAGGATGTGTGAAATCATGAAATGTCCCAATTTCAAAATTGATGGTTATCCGAGCTGGAGAAAGAGATGTGAAATTATAGATAGTTGATTGATCAGCAATATTTGATCGCTTGGTCTGTTATTACTTTTGTTATTGGCACCAAAGCATATTGCTTGCTTGCTTCGAGTAGGCTTGTTACATAGCTTCTCACCGGACAGTGTTAGAGAAGAACAATGTCAGACCTGAGTCCCAGTATGCCCTCTAATGATAGCCAAATTTTGTTGTTGTGAGTCAAAATTAGAAAAATTGGGATTTCTTGTGAGTCACCACATAGTAAGAGATGGGGGAACACCAAATTTTGGTGCGTCACTAGCAATTATGTGCGTCAGTGGCGCGTCAAATTGTCTTAGAGGGCACACTGGACCCAACTAATTCTGTCTGCAAGCAGGACTAGGATACCACATGCAATTTTCCATTCCAAAGTGATTACATGTATAGTTCACTCATTCTTGTAACCATGAACAATATATTTTCCATCTCAACCCATTCCGGTGGTCAGACCATTTTCTTTGCCAACACAATGGCGGAATGTCTTAGACAATGCTGTCAAAAAGAAGGTGTGGTTTGTGATGATGACTCAATTCTTGTCTATGTTTTCAATCATTACAGATTCCAAGAGATGGCTATCTATCTAGTGACCAGAATGATGTCAGTCAAAGAAGTGACAGTGATTACTCAATGCAGTCCAGTCAGTCATCAAGATTTATTCGTCCTAGTCCAGTACCTGTGGTACTAGCGAGATCTCAAAGTCCAGTCAGGTCACCACGATTCAGAAGTTCAGACAGTACGCTATCGTCTGGTCAAAACCTAACTGAGAGTCGTGACAACTCAGTCAGGAGGTCGCCGAGACTTACTAGTTCAGTCGACCCATCACGGTCTGGACAACTCCTAACTGAGAGTCGTGACAACTCAGTCAGGAGATCACCAAGACTTAATTCAGTGAACACACCAGGGTCTGGTCAACTCCTAACTGACGATCATGACAACTCAGTCAGGAGGTCGCCGAGACTTAATTCAGTGAACACACCAGAGTCTGATCAACTCGTAACTGATGATCATGACAGCTTGGAAAGTTCAGCAGTTACACCAAGCCAATTGTCTCGTGTCAGTAGTCAGCACTCACCAGTCCTAGAAGTACCAGAAGAACAAAATCTCAGTTCTGGTGGCACTTCAGCTAAGTCAACAAGACCAGCATCAACACAAAAATCAAAGAGAGTTGTGTCCAGTAAAAAACAAAATCACAGTCAAGTCTCTAATGCATCAAACAAGAAAAGTGAGTTCAACTTACAAGCTGGTTGTCCAGCACTCCTAGTTGCCAAACTATACAACCTTTTGTTATTCTAATCATAGTCCACCTCCAAACAGCACTTTTAGTGGCTTAACTATACAATCTTTTGTTTTGCTAATCATAGGGCCACCTCCTGAACAGCACTCCTAGTGGCCAAACTATACAATCTTTTGTTTTTTTCTATTAAGTTGCATGTAGCGTATATAAAGATGTATTCACAATACAAAACCTTTAGACTAAGATACTACTCACTGTACTTCTGGTTACTGAAAGAGTAATGCTATTTCATTTTTAGCACCAGCAGTTTCTGCTAAAAGAGGGCAACGATTCAAGACCCCAGCAAGTGTGCAGCAGAAGGTATCAGAGCCTGATGACTCTTATCAGGTAGTGAATACAACAATGCCAGCACCAAGGAGTAAAGCTGTTGTCAGAGTGAAAAGACGAAGAGAGCCACCGCCATCACCTAGTCAGCAAGATGATACACTACCAACTGAACCAGGTAAGTTATGCAGCATTATGCATGTATCAGCATTATAAAAAAGGTGTATCATACGTTGTTGAACACCTCTGATAATGCTGATGCAACATCAGTGAACATTTTAGATTTGCCTCCAAGTCTGTGAGTAGAAATTTTCACTTGTAACTTAGAAATGTATAAGCATATAGAGTCCATGAATATTTTGATTTCTGTCTATCTTGGAAAGCTGATGGCTTGTTTTTCATAGCATTAGCATAAAATGATAAATTTTACAAGAACAAGGATTTTCTTCCAAATGTGAACAGGTTATGTCAAAATGTGGAGTGGTTCTGGACGGAAGCGAACCATGATTGATTTAACCGATCTAGATGTTATACTTGATATGGTTGAAAATGTTACTCTAGATTACAGGTAAGGAAATTATTTCAGATGTTTTGTCTCTTACAATGGAGACACTCTTAGGCTCTGTTTACATCATGCTACTTCCAAATGAAAATACAACTACTTTGTTGCAATTTTATCTACTGTTACCAAGGAGATGCCAAAAAACAGACACTTACCTTAAAGGCCCGTTTTGGCTTAGGATTAAAATCAAAAATATCAATTAGGTGTAAAAACTTTTTTGAGAGAGCCGGAGAAAGAGATTGGGCAGAATAAATGACTGGTCCCATGTAATCCTTATTAAGATAACACTACTGCGATAATTGAACCATAGCACTTTACTTAGATTTTTGTTCATGTACACATTTAGTTTGTTTAAAACTCTTGTAATTCTCGACTCTTGGAATTCGTGCCTAAGTGGACAGATCACAGTTTGATGTTAAATTTTATTCATTTTGAATGAGCCAGAGAAGCCATCTTTACTCACTCATTCTTAGTGGAGATGTTTCACTGTCTTGTAGATAAAGTTACTAACATTATTATTTTTCAGCCCCTATGTATTTGTATTTTTAGGGTTTATTTCTAATTTTAATTTTAATTTGCATACTTTTTTTTCAGGGAGAATATAGATTCTGGTGCCTGTAAAAGAGCAATTAATGAATTCTTCTTACAGTTCAGGAAAGCTGTAACTGATTATGTGAGTTTAGTTTTCAACAAATCAACTACTGACTTTGTAATTATAGCTGGTTTCTAGAATGACAAACTGAAGAAAGGGTCTTCTGCTTTAGTATAAGAAAATATGATTGGTCGTAATGTTACAAAACATTATTTAGGTGATAACCGATAAGGCTAGCTTTATTGAAAAGACAGAAAATGTGTGTGGAGGGGAGGGTGTGTGTGTATGTGTATTGAGATGCTTATATATGTATGTACATGTATGTGTGTGTATGTATGTATGTATGTATGACATGTATGTATGTATTTTCATACATACATACATACATACATACATACATACATACATACATACATACATACATACATACATACATACATACATACATACATATATATATACATACATACGTATGTACGTATATATTCATACATGTATTTATTTATTTATTTATTTGTTTACTTTGTTTTTGTTTGTGTACTCACGTACATGTTTGTATGTGCATTTGCATGTTTACATATGTTTATAGCTCTTCTCTTGATTCATACAATTTTTTTTATTTCAATTTGAAAGTATCATATAATTTTATCAAGAATTCTAAATTTGTCTCAACTTGTCTGTTTGTCGTTATTTTATTTAGATTGATTTATCCCAAGAATTCAAACTGCTAAGGTCTGCTGTATCCAGAAACACATCTAGGACAAGGAATTTGAGGAAAACTATATTTCATTTCAGACAGGAAAATATAAGGTAACTACAATTAAGATATAACTCAGTGTCATTGTGTGTGAGCTATGTCATTAGCAGCCAAACAGGAAGCTTAAAAGATACTGGGCATCTGTCTGTCTGTCAGTCTGTCTGTCAGTCAATATATCTTCTGTCTGTCCATCCATGTCTGTCTATCTGTCTTTGTCCATCCATTCATCCATCTGTCTGTCTGTCCATCTGTTTGACTTTGTTTATCTGTCCGTCTGTCCATCCGTCAGTCCTTCCAGCTGTCCATATTGAGGTTATAGGAAAGATAAAAGATTTCATAGTTTGGCCACTAGGAGTGCTGTTCACAAGCTCTTTGGTGACAGGAAGTGATGGCCAGACTAGTGGAGTATGAAGCATAAAGGCAGCAGAAATGAAGTTACTAATCATTCTCTGTGTTGTTCCCACAATACTATTTTATCAGTGACTACCAGTAATCAAAACATGCCTAACCACTATTGTAATGTTCTTTTATGGACATTCAGAGTTCTTACACACACATTTCATTCATTGCTTCATGCAACCAGTGGTCATGACAAAAGTTTTAGCGCTCAATTTGCTGCCAAGTCTTATGCACCTTCTTGAGGTGCTTATCTGAGAAATGGGCAGAGCTTCAGTAATTGGAATATGGCCTATTAGCATATACCCTTGCGATTCTCCTTTTTTCTTCTCTTTCAAAAACAGACTTGATGGTGAAAAAGCTGAAAAGAAACAAAGATTAGACAAAAGCTACACCCACAGGAAAGCAATGGAGGAAATTAGTGAATTCTCTACTGATCTACAATACTTATTACAAGACTTTGCTGATACAACCAAAGATACAGACACCCATGTAAGTCTGTTTTATATTTCATAGTTGTATTTTTTTATTTCCTTACCTTGTACTTTATACTAGTATTTGGTGAGGAACCTCAGCCAAATACCTGGGAACTCAAATGATAGATTTTGTCGATATACAACCCCTTAAAACAGTCTGTTTAATGAAGCATTCTATGTGTCAAGGTACCGTAAGTTAGTCTAACATCTGGTCGTAAACATTTGTTTTATTTTCTTCGCCTAGGATTATAACTGTGCAGCTAACCTGCCAGCTATGATGCAAGATATTGGTAATACCATGAACACCGTTACAAGTCTTAGATCAATTAATGATAATCTACAACAATGGTTGGACAACCACTAGTCCGTGATACTCTACAGCGATGGTTGGACTACCACTAGTCTTGGTCCATTCACAACCACCTACAACAATGTATGGCCAACTGCTAAGTCATAGTCTGAACCTACTCACCAACAGAAACAGTCTGCTGCAAAAGACATTTTATTTGTCAAATTCTCATAACATTCTCATCATGTGTATTACATGTGACTTTTATGCAGAAGGCCACTTCAGCTAAAATAGGATAGATTTGTGTCCCTCTATCCTAAGGTGTTTTTACCTCCACCTGTGCTACTTTTCAGACTTCAAATAGATTTTTGAACTTTAGTTTTTGGTGCCAAAGGCTTATGAATGCAACTAGCTGTAACACTGCCCTCTGGTGACAAGTTGACTGATTTTAGATTTACACAAAAAACAAAAAAGACAAGGGGTGAATGTAGGACAGTGGACGGACTGGTCAAAGTCAAATACATGTATTTCCAGTTACATATATACACTAAAACCTAACTCCCTAACTTGAATGCAATTGTGTATTTATTGTACAGTCAGTCCACTGTTCTACAATTTGTCCCAGATGTTTTTATAAACTATGCCATCAGAAAGCGACAAAGAACTTTTTTACATACAGCAGAGCAAGACAGATATTCAAAACCAGAAAACCTGTTAAAATTGAGAGGTTTGATTTTTTATGTTTTCATTAATATTCAGGATACAAGAAGCATAAGATTATTAGTGGATATGAACTTACCATAACAATTCACTAAATTTAATAAATTTTTGTGAGTTGTTTTTCAATATGTGTGAGACACATTAATTAAACATTTGAAATTGTTTACTGATACCAATAGTATAGTATGCATGCATGCATGTATGTATGTATGTATGTATGTACATAAGTGTGTATGTATGTATGTATGTATCACTATGTATGTATGTATGTATGTATGGATGTACGTACGTATGTATGTATGTATGTATGTATGTATGTATGTATGTACATACATAAGTGTGTATGTATCACTATGTATGTATGTATGTATGTATGTATGTATGTATGTATGTATGTATGCATGCATGTATGTATGTATGTACATACATGTGTGTATGTATGTGTGTGTATGTATCACTATGTATGTATGTACGTACGTATGTACATACATACATATCTGTATCTATCTATCTATCTATCTATCTATCTATCTATTGATCTATCATCCATATCTATTATCTATGTCATCTATTGATCTATCTACCAGATCTATTATCTATCTATATTGATCTATGTATACTATTACTAGTATTATCTATTGATCTATCTATCTGTCATCTATTGATCTGTCTACCAGTATTGTATATTAATCTATCTACCATATCTATCTATATCTATTATGCATTGATCTATATATCAGTATCTCTGTCTATGTTGACTTGTTTTCTGTCATATTTATAGATCAGTCTGGTGAGAAGAGATATTTTATATTAACTTGATAAAGGACAGGAAACGACATTATCTTGTATTGATCATGTTCTTTGATGTGTGAACCTTGGCCTATTAAAATACAGAACTTCTTTCTACTTTAATCTCAACTGTACACTGGTTTCATGATGAATTGACCTAAATTGTCAAATGAATGAAAAAGAATGGGTATTGTTGAGTGTATTGAAAATATTGAAAAGGAAGCTCTAATGAGATAATGGTGTTGTGATCAAAGAAACTTAAACAACCGATTTTCTTTGTTCATGTACTCTATATACTGTAAACCTACATAGTTTTTGCCACTAGAAAATTTTGCGTTTTTTGGCAGACCTAAGCTAGTTCTAATTTTTACTAATTACCAGCCTGGTACATTTTATTCATGTATAAGAAGGCATTTTAGTCACTACTTATTTTGTGTTTTTGTTTTTTCAACAAAATAAGCCAAAATAAGTCTTTAGTGAAATTTTCCAGGTTCTAAGTACTTTTAAAGTGGCACAAGCTGAGTTTATAAACATTCTCTTCAAGTGAAAACACTTGCATTAGACCTTGATAAAACTATTTTAGTATCATGTTAATGTTAATGTATGTATTCTATCACATATAGGATAAACGTATAAATTATTTTAGACAGTATGCTATAACGTGTTTACAGAAACATTTCCCCTGTACAACCTATGTCCAACCTCTTTCTTTCTTGTAGGTTTTTGAGAGTAGAAAGCATACATACCTGTTTCCAAATGCGCCATATCGTAGATGAATACATGCTCCAGATGTGAGTGGTCAAATGTTAGTTTATCCCAATCAGGATACAAGAATGTAAGCTTACCCTTTGAAAGGATAACAAGGGTGGTGCTGGTTTTATTGTAGTCACATTTCTGCATGCTTTAATACCGAGAAACGTTATTTTCACCAAAGCTGTATCATGCAGCCACTCACCAACCCTGTGTCGTGCAGTCACTTACCAACTATGTATCATGCAGCCACTCACCAACCCTGTATCATGCAACCTCTCTAAAATAGAGAATTATAAAATTGGCAAATCTGGCTTAGAACAAGCCTGCTGTACACTTAGACGAGACTTTCTGGGAAATTACTTCTCGTTAACCTATGCTCAAACAACGAGATGGACGTGGCTTGCGAATTTATTATGTGTAATTTACATTTAGATCTATCACTTTGACACCATATTACAACCTACGTTCCTTTTTTCAATTGGCACTTGAAACCATCCGAACACAATTCACCGAAACATCGGAAATAGCTCAGTTGACTTGTAAAATTTGAAGCTAATGATTAAACCTATGAAAACAACATATCGAAGAAATTGGAAGGCTGCCCTCAGCGGCCATTTGCTGTCAAATAGTGATATAGTTTCAAATAAAAAGCCACTTTATAATCCTCTGAAATTAATTATTTGTCACCAGTTCGATATTATTTACTCGATTTTGCATTATTAAAGAAAATCAGTAATATCTTCTAACCGGCTGTTGATACAGGAGGCATTCAGTTTTGGCCTACGTGGACCTAGTTACTTCCTGAAATGGGTCAGACTAGAATTAAGTTATTCTCAAGATCTAGGACTCAAGAAAACAAATGTCGATATGCTCGGACACGAAAGAATGTATACAGACATCGTTATGGGTGTGCCACGCCAAGCTGTTCTGTCGCCATCCCTTTCTCAAAAACCCAAGTATGTTTACTACTTCCTTTGAAAAGAGAATGTCCCCTAATATAAGGATGGAGCGTGTCCGTTGAGAGGCATAAGCTTAAGGTTACTAATGATGATGTGTCGTAAACAATTTGCCAGCTGTTTTTGTGTCGTTGACAGTTCTTTTTACCGGACCGACACGGAGAACCTCTCATTGAAATACTCTCATTAAGATATTCTTTTATCTTCACAAGTGGTGCAAAACGCAAAAGCGATTTCGCATTATCGTGTCTGTGTTTGCGTCACCCCACTACAAGT
Source organism: Glandiceps talaboti (assembly GCF_964340395.1). Classification (NCBI taxonomy): domain Eukaryota; kingdom Metazoa; phylum Hemichordata; class Enteropneusta; family Spengelidae; genus Glandiceps; species Glandiceps talaboti. Next base: position 5,859,866 of record NC_135570.1, on the reverse strand, counting down.
AGTGTGAGTGTGCGCTCTAATAGTCGAGACTCGACTAAGGTCGTGACCTTGTTGGGAGTGCGGTCATCGCGGCATAATAGGAAATCTCGAACTACTTATTGGGCGTGAGACAAAACCCGCCCAAAGCTCTCTTTTGTAGAAAGTCGAGCCAACAGAGTGGTCGATTGTCATTCGTTTTGGGTGGAGTACGGTAATCAAACAAAAAGTTGAAAGGACGAACTTTGTAAAGAGGATAGACACAAAATAAAAAAAAATAGACTCTCGTGAAATCCAAGTTGAGTAAGCGATATTTAGTATTATCATAATGATTTATTGTGTATTATTTACAAAATAAAAGTTCATGACATCACGTGTTCAATTAACATATCATATTTGGTGACAGTTTTCACGTGGGCGAGAGTGTTTCACAAATTGCTGTGTTTCAGTCTATTTATTGAGGGCATAAAAGAAGTAATGAAGTGAAAGAGATGTTGGTCATACATAAATTGACAAGTTTTATCGCGTGCCGACAGTTCATAAGAACAGCATTGCCGACTTAACATATCTCACCGGCCGTCACATGTGTACTTATTTCAACACTGTGCTGAAAAAATCGCGGAACTACAACCAACATTTGAAGTAGTGAACACCATTGAAGGACTTAACCACAACTGTCAGACACTCGTAGTTACTTCAGCACGGAGACCATATGTCATATTTCGTGACCGAAGGATTTTTTTACAGTTTCGACGATTGACAGGGGCCTCTATGAATCATACACGTTTACTCGACTGTGTGTTTCTGCCTACCAAGTAAACAAACCATGTTTTGGCGGACATATACAGTTCTGCTGTGCCTAGTATGTATCCATTTCCAGTGTCCAACTCATGCAGTAAGTGTCATTTGCATTGTCTATGTATTAGCATAGAAGCCTTGAATGTCACAGTATATATGAACAAATACTATGCAATATAACATGCCAAACTAGCTAGACTCCTGTAAAAGGCTGTATCAAAATCCGATCTCTACGATTTATATAGGCCAGCATAAAACCACAGACTAGACAAGTCTTACTTGTCTGTGATAAAACACTTCTTCCTGGTTCTTTTGTTTTCGTCACTTTCGTTTCATTGTCATGCACAATACATATACTACAGTATCCGACATATATGCACTACTTATTCCAACCATAGGCAGGGTCTACGTTCTAACGACTAACGTAAACAGTACAGTCTGTATCGAACAGCTGTGAGTCCCGTCCTGAGACGGCCCGGTCCATTCACTGGGGCCAGTGCACTGTGTGTGAGGAAGCCCGCTCAACCGGCCAATTTTACGCCCCCTTTGCTTCTATAAATGCGCGGTATGGTGATGTTATACAGTAAAAAAAAAACAAGGAAAAAGGCAGGAACAGGTCAATTTCAACAAGGCGTTCCAGAATGACAGAAAACGTTACCCGTACATAGGACCACTGGAATGGTCTGAGCTTGCACCATATGTACTCAACTATCAGCTATCGCAGGTTTTATAGCGGTCCGGGCAAGGAATTCTAAAGAAATGTTGCTGAATTTCATTGTTGTTGTTTTTTTACCTTATGACAGCGTAGTACTTAACATTTGATATACTAGCAATTCTTTAATGTGTAGTTTGTTTTCAAATACATTGTTACACTCTGAGTATGCTGTTGTTACATATTCGCTGGAAGCTATTTCACAGACGGCGTATAGTCGACAGTCAGTTATAGTGGCAAGTGGGGTGAAATGAATATTACCGACAGGCTAAACCCTATACTTCCATTGTAAATACCATTGTCAAATTAATGTAATTATCCGGGTAATTAGGTGATATCAGAATGTCTGTGGTATGGTGGTCCAATCGTAGACAGCGTGGGGGTGGGCTCCATCTCTATATATGATCCAATACAGTCAAAATGTTGCGGTGAATCAACAGGTGGTCAATTTCGTCAACTCACGTAAATTTACAACCCACGTACCAAAAACCAGAGCGTGTGCCTGAATGAAGCGAGCCAATGAAAGAATTCACACAAAGACAAAAAATAGGTAAAATAAACAATACAACTAATACAAAAACAAAAGTGTCACCAACTTCCATGCTTTGGTGTAGGTGCTTTTATCAGTTTGTTTATATCTGTTGAGAATACAGTGTATATATAATAGTACCAGTCGTAACCAATGTTATTAAGTGTTCTATCAGTAAACAGAGTCATGGTATCCGGGCTCCTGTGGTCTTTATGCTTTGATAGTTACTGACACTACATGCATGTAATTACATGGTATGTCTTTGCATGAACCTTGTCTCATTCCTGCTTACCACAAGCAAGCAAACGCATCGGTATTTTTTCGCTGATTGTATGTGTTTTCCGCCGTATTCCAAATTAACACTAGGCAACAAATTCTGCGAGATACTAACATTTTCTCACATGTATGTGGATGATAAAAAAGGGATATTTATCACATGACTAGACTTATCTGAGTATTGTTACTTCTCGTAGTTACAATGTGAGAATTCGTTTTCTTACTGGTATCCTGTGAAAACTTGAGATTCCCACAGTTTTTATAACCGCGAAGATATTCTTCTCCTAGGAATCTCTATGAGAATTCTATATCTCACAGGACTGAATTGAATTGAATTGAATTGAATTGAATTGAATTGAATTGAATTGAATTGAATTGAATTGGATTGGATTGAATTGAATTGAAATTCAAATCCCACAACAAGAGATAAACATACAAATAACAAGTAAACATTAACATTCACATCCAAAAAAGAAAACGATTTAAAGTCGTGGGTGAGAGACTAGAAAATAGTTTTGAGAAACTAACCACTCGATACAATTGCATTCATACTGTGGTGACTGTAGTTGTTCAAATTAAATAACACTACTTACAAAATCAGAAACTTCTAACAACAACAACAACAACAACAACAACAACAACAACAACAACAACAACAACAACATATGTTTACATAATATAACACTAATAAACACACTACGTGGAAAGAATCGTTCCACAAGTGAAAATAATGAAATAACTGAGTGTGGCGTACAACAAACTGCCAAATAAGCAAAGGTACCTGACTGTTGTGAGAATTCTCTCATTTTCTTGCACAATTCTCACATAGGAGTGACAGCGTTAACATGACCGGATTCTGGCAGAACTTGTTGCCTCGTGTGACCTTTCACACTTTGTCTTTTCCCCCTTTCCCAACTAGAACTCCCTCTCATCCCTTCCGTTCCTCCGAGTCATGACGTAGTAAACTTTAATACGTACCGACTACTAATCCTGCGACGCGGTAATATTGATACACTTTTGAAAATATGTCTGTCTGTCTGTCTGTCTGTCTGTCTGTCTGTCTGTCTGTCTGTCTGTCTGTCTGTCTGTCTGTCTGTCTGTCTGTCTGTCTGTCTGTCTGTCTGTCTGCCTGCCTGCCTGCCTGCCTGTCTGTCTGTCTGTCTGTCTGTCTGTCTGTCTGTCTGTCTGTCTGTCTGTCTGTCTGTCTGTCTGTCTGTCTGTCTAACTAAGCTTTAAGACTATCTAATTAGTATAAGTTTTTGACTCGTTGCTCAAATCTATCCATTTCTAGATTTATGTTAGTATCAGGAATCCGGGATCAGAATTATAGCTGTACCAGCCACAACGTAACTGGGATAATATTTTTTGAAATTCTTTTGTTAGATAAACGATTTACTCGTAATATCGTACACCCTGAACAGTACTGAATCACATGTGGGTAAATGTATTCATGCAGCTGTACATACAATATGGTATGTCCAAATCCCATCAAATTTGATTTTTGGGTCCGCACCCAAAAATCTGCACCCCAATGTGATCACTATTTCAATCTGTTGTTGTACATATAGCAAGTTGTTAGCATATAGAATGTATAAATTTCAGTAAATATATTGTCTGATCGAAAATATCTCCCAGTTATAAAACGTTTCTTGGTCATATGTCTAAAACGGTTGTTGATGAGGTTGAGGGCGCACTAACATTGTTCACAAAGTGTAAAAACTTCCGTGCGATATGCATCAGGACTGCTTACAGAAATGTGCGGCCAAGACTTCAGATATATGAAGAATGAAGGTTTGTGTCCTATCCACTACACATAATCATGTATTGAAATGTGCGCAGATATATTTTTAGGTGTACATACTGCGGTAATAATAGTCCAGACTAGCAGACGACACTGCACGGTAACATGCTCGATATTTCGTCATATATACGTTTTTCGTGTTTTGTTCTATATTATGTAAAACTTTTTAATTTTCTTTTTCCCCCATCTTCATTCGATGTTTAATACAGAAGCGGTTTCAAGAAATGTCACATGCAGGAACAGGATTAAGCTGGGTTTGTTCAGAAGGTAAGAATATGTATATCACTGTAGGTGGGTGACTTTCAGGTGTTGGATACCCAGGAACAGAGAATGGAAAATTTGTGAAACTAGCTAAAATTTCCTATAATTGTTCCTTGAATAATAATTTTGGTTGAGAACAACAGTAAATTACTAGGGAATAACATATTCAAAAAGTCTTATTTACCACCCTTCAGGCCTCAAACAAAAACGGAATTTGTTAAATATGTTCTTTAATGTAATTGTAACTCAGAGTTTGCAAGTACTACAAAATATGAATCCAGAGCAATAAAAAGAACATTTTTGGTTGTAAAAGTGGAATAGTTTGAGTATGTGTACATTCGTTATGTTTCAGGTCAGTTTATGACTGACAAATTGTTTTTTTTACGACTCATATGTAAAACCTATATTGTGACAGGTTGGACAAGACAAGAAAGTATATGTTACAGTGTGTATAACCATGAAACAAGTTGGTCAGCAGCTCACCAAATGTGTTTATTGTAAGTCAGAAATTTTATCATTTGAAAAATTTTATCACTTGAAAAAGTCATATGTGAATAATTAATTTTGAATATTTCTAAGAAAGAGTATGCATGACCTAGTGGTCAGCTGTAACTATGGAATTTGTCATTCTGATGAGGATTGTCAACCAAGACAGATCGAAAGCTCAATGCTAAAACTTTGAACTGCTTGTGTATAATCTTCGTAAGACATTCGATCTACCAAGCTGATGAACATTTTTGTCATGAATGTATTTATTTGGCAATATGGTGCAATATATCCAATCAAGTTGATTTTTTAGTCCACACCCAAAAATCAAGTGCCCCAATGCAATCCCATTTTCAATCTGTCACTACTAATTATGGACACAATTGATCCCTAATATATGTACACTACTTATTGATATTTTAATTAACAATTTATAGTGACTATATTTTGGTTGTCCTTCCAAAAAATTTTAATATTCCAGTAACAGGTAGTCAGCTTTAATATAATTTCTATGTTTTCAGGCAAGGTGGAACACTAGTTACTATAGAAGGCTATGTGAAAAACCAATTTTTAGGAAACTTTGTAGCTGAGTATCTTTCTGACATTCAGGAAAATAGTACCACTTTATTTTGGACGGGTAAGTGTAAATTAAGTTACATTCTGGAGAGAGATGTTTTGAAAAAGAATTCGTAAATGAGGAGTCATGATGGTTGAATGTTTTAATAGACTGGCTGGCTTGGAATCTTCATATAGGTTTGAGCCTCACTGCTGTTTGTTTCAGAATGTCTAAAGTCCTTGGGAAAGATTTGAACCACGATTGCGCCTCAGTCAACCCAGCTGTATAATTGGGGACCTGGTAGAACAGATGCTGCAATGTGAATGCTTTAATCATATGTGCTTACATAGGCTGCTGTGGACTGTATGCTCCGCAGGGAGTTGAGGAAGTATAAAGGGCTGTTTTGCCGCTATAGATCCATGCCAGGGGAAATAATTGTTAGCACCTGGAGCTCTTCAGAAGATAGGTGTATTATAAATACACTTTACTATTATCACTATTATTACTACTAGTATTATTATAATTTAAATGCATATTTAATGACTTTATAATATAAAACAATAGTGGTTCTTGTGAGTCTTTGCATGATAGTTAGGGATGGGGAATATCCATTTTTTTATATCTTACAAGAAATATGCTGTGTGGCAGTGATGTGTCCTGTTGGCTTATAGAGGATACATACATAGGGTGGCACTCCTCTGGTGGGTAACCACAGGTACCAAAAACCACATACATACCCCCCACCAACCCTGTTGTCAGACAAAACTTCCAGTTTATTATATAGAACATTACATTACACTTGATATCCTGACATGAATGGAATACGCTTTTCTGCAATTTGATATAAAATTTATTTGATTTTTACATGACTAGGCTAGACTAGAAAAACATATGTACTAGTCTTAGAATATGCTAGACTTAGTCTAGGTTAAAGTAGACTATAGACTAGAGTAGACAAGAACAGACTAGACACAGTAATGGGGCAGTAGACTATAGACCAGAATAGACAACAGATTACATGAAGACTAAGTATACATAGCTTGTCAGACTATCGACTATTAAAACTTCTATAGTCAGGGTAAAAATAACTTCTTTTTTAATTTTGTTATTTGCAGGATTTCATGGTTCTTATGATAATTATGAATGGGGAGATGATTCCCTAGCCTCTGCCTATGAAGGATTCTGGTCATGGGAAGACCATCCATCAAATGAACACACCGATAACAAATGTGCTGGTGTAGACTGGTCCACAACATACCAAAACAAGTGGTTTCTTGGTGATTGCTCACAGGCATTTTATTATGTATGTCAACAACCTGCTTGCTTGGAAAGTATGTTGTAATGTTATTATTCTCAATTGATTGTATTTAGACTAATTCAGGTAATGAACCCAGCAAACTGATTAGAGTAAAAAGCAGTGTCACAACCAGTGTCTTGATGAGATGTAGACAATATTTAATGACATTTATGTTTTACACTCTAGTCTATAGCTATGTTCAGACTACAAATGTGAGTTTTACTGTAAGGTGGTGTAAGTATTATAGGTTAATTGTGTTGCATTCACGAGATGAATACTTTGAAATACAAGACTCAATCACTAACTGTGACACTAACATAGTAATACAGCATATTTCAGGTCTCTGTTCATTGCCTCTGTTTGATACAACCATATGCAGAAATCAATAAGAAACTGCGGATGCACATCAGCTATGCTTTAAGATAATACAATTTAATGAATACAGTTTCTTGAACTTTTTGTCTGAATGAAATGGACTAAATGTGTCACCATGCAGACATCAAAACATTGGCACTCGTGTGTCTGCGTCTAGTTGCAGTATCACGGTTTATTTCATTCACACTAAATGTAGAAAGAAATGGCAGTTGCTATCTGAAAGTGTAGCATATGCAGTTTCTTATTGATTTCTGTATAGTTGTATCAAACTGAGCTAGTTAACATTAACCTACAATGTGCTGTACACATTTGTCTATTCACACATGTTTAGAGGACTTCAGATGTACTGATGGTGGATGTATACCAAACTCACAACATTGTAATAGACAACCTGACTGTGCGGATGGATCTGATGAACTCAATTGTCCAGGTACAAACTGTTTTCTGGTTGTCTTAGGAACAGATGAATTCTACATTGATGTTCTTTGGGTTGAGGAGTAGAGTGTTCATTTTATAAAGGCAGAGATATTAGCATTGTGTATAATTCTTCTACCATCTGTTTAAAAGGCACAGATAAAAGCCAAGATAGTGTATAAAGGCAAAAGATCAACTTCATGTTTTTCTGAAATCTCAAGTAATTGTAGGTGATGTAAAATCATGACATGACTGACCAGAACACATAGTTTATGGAAATGCCTTTCTTTTGAGGAGTGCCATGGCATTCCCCTTCAAGTATTTCATATTGTCAGAGAAAATAATGTGGTGATATTATTTTTGATTGATTGATTGATTGATTGATTGATTGATTAATTGATTGATTGATTGATTGACTGACTGACTGACTGACTGACCGACTGACTGATTGATTGATTGATTGATTGATTGATTGATTGATTGATCATTGATTGATTGATTGATTGATTGATTGATTGATTGATCAATTGATCATTTATTGATTTATTGATTGATTGATTTATTGCATCCCTTTTTGCACTGGGGGCTCACTAAGCTTGATCTCATGTCATATGTTATTACAGATAATTGTGATGTTAAAATTGAAGGCACTTCTGGCATTATAGAGAGTCCGAATTATCCAGAAAACTATCCTATGTATTCCCATTGTGTGTATCAAATCCATGGTCCTGTTGGTACACGGATTTGGATTCAGGTGAGTTAGAAGTGTTTCTACTATGATTTTAAGTTGGAAAAAATTCCTTAAAGTGGCACAAGCTGAGTTGATAAACTTTTCAAGTGAAAATACTTCCATAAAACTTTGATTAAACTATTCTAGTATACCAATAATGTCAATTATGCATACCTTCTATGACATTACAATTGTCTTTGATGGTATTGTAGGAATTTCTTCTGCAACATTGTTTATTTGTATGATAATTACATGTCAAAATGACATTATTGGATCATTTATAAGTTGTATCTTAATCATAAAAATACCAGGTTTGAGATCAGTCAATTGCAAGTGATGGTCAAGTTTATAAATTATGTAGAATACTGCAAAAATAAAAAAATGAAATGCATTTTAAATTTGCAGTAAAAATTACATGCTCATTAATACAAAACTTGAGTTTCCACCTTGATTATGCCACCTTTGCACTCGCGCATCATGAGGTTATGTCATAATATTTTGTTGTATATTTTGTTGAAAATTTTAGATGGAAGAAACAGACTTGGAAAAGAAGTATGATTTTGTTACTGTCTATAAACATGGTATCATTGGTGATGACAAATACAAACGTAGATATACAGGGATACATAACAACTATAAAGACATTAATATGCCTAATCATTGTGCTGCTATTGTCTTCACAAGTGACGGTACTGTCTCTAAGAAAGGATTCAGACTTACATGGGAAGCCAGTAAGTATGGCTTATTGATAAATTAAAATTGTCAAAAACAGTATGGACTTGGCTATTGCATGTGTATTCATTTTGTATGGCCTCTTACATAATAGTTCACTTTCACGAACAAATTTCTAGTTCTCCTGGCATTTCATGTACATGTAAAGAAGCCATAAAACTGTTTTTATCAAACCATGGTGTGTAATACAAGTCTCTCCTGTTCCAACATGCTGAGCCATTAGTGTTAGTAATCCAATTTGTCTTTTGACTTGCCCTGTTTGTAACAGGTTGCATTCGTCGACGGTCTGATGTCAGCAGTTGTACATCTTAGGCTGAAGAAGTTAGTTTTAGTGCTAATAATTGATAATTTATTCCTTGCAGGAGACCATGCATGTAAGACATCATCCAAACTAACTGCTGAGTGGACACCTCAGGATCTATACAGTCCTGGTTTCCAAACTAATGACAATTATCCAGAAGAATCCACATGTGTTTGGATGATTAAGACATCCACAGATCAATGTGATAGTCAAGATGATCCTGAAAATATTAACGGTGATGAAAGTTTAGTCAGTACATGCCGGAATACAGATGTTGATGTATGTGATGGATGGAATGATATTGTTACATTACAGGTAGGGGCTGGTGAATATTTGATGTAAGAATTATACTTTGCTACCAAAAATTCATCCCATCTATATACTTTTATTGAATAAAATTACATTCACAACAACACTTGCACTCTCTACCATGAAATTACAAACAGTCTGCCAGCTTGGAAAGTTTTGAGATGAAAATGGAAATTTTGTTTGTAATATAAAGTTCTAATTACCCATTTATCAAAGTAGTTAGATTTCTTTATATTTCTTTATTTTTTTATTTATTTTTTATGTATTTATTCATTCATTCATTCATTCGTTCGTTCGTTCGTTCATTCATTCATTCATTCATTCATTCATTCATTCATTCATTCATTTGTTTATTTGGCAGTTCATTGCCTTTGAGACAGAGGACTCCAGTGACTTTGTGACAGTATTCAACTCTAGAGGGCACACTCACAAGGTACTAGATGTGTTTTCAGGGTCATCACTCCCACGTCCATTGATTACGACAGCAAGGTTCATGAGAGTTGAGTTGACCTCAGACAGTGACAACACATTCAAAGGATTTCATGCAACCTACAAAAAAGGTAAATTTATTAAATGGGGCAAGTCAGACAGGATTATTATGATTTGTAATCAATACTTGGTCGGTTGGTAGAGGTATCATCTCTCTGCTGGTCTCCTTTAAATAAACTTCATCCCATAACTTCTGAAGTGGTACTTTGTTTTGATGCAGAATTGTTTTCCTATAGGTCTTATTCCTGTTACCAGATAGGTTGTGTTCTTGTTACCATACATTTTATTCTTGTTGCTATACAGGTTATTAAAGTGAACTTATTGCTATCGATTGTATCCTTGTTGCTAATATATATGTTGTATTCTTGTTGCTATAGGTTCTTTTCTTGTTGCTATAGGCTGTGTATTCTTGTTGCTGTAGGTTGTCTTGTATCCTTGTTGCTATAGATTCTATTCTTGTTGCTATGTGCTATATGTTGTATTCTTGTTGGTACAGGTTATGCTGTTGTTGCTATAGGTTGAGTTCTTGTTGCTATATAACGGAAGTCATATTCTTGTTACTATAAGTTGTATTCTTGTTGCTATAGGTTGACTTCTTGTTGCTATATAGTTTGTACTCTTGTTACCATGGGTTAATGTATTCAGGTGATTAAGCATTTATTCCATTGTTGTTGTCTTAGGATGTGCTGATATCATCATGGATCAGAGATGTGGAACTATCACATCGCCAGGATATGATATCGCAAAATACAAGAATAAAGTAGAGTGCTCCTGGAAGATGGTCCATCCAGATGGATCAGCAATAACTGTATTATTTGATGCTTTCAAGCTCAGACTGACAGATCATATCTGTGTGAGTATGCAATCATGTACTTCAGTTTTCCCTAAGGACACTAAAGGACTGGGATGGACTATCTGATTCCATCTTAATGTAAATATTGTAAATTTCCCTTACTTGACATTGTGTTAGAAGAGCCTTTGGCTCAACAATTTATCGAGTTTAAATAAAGTCAAACAAACAAACAAACAACAAACAAATCATAGAACTTTCAACATTACAACAATTCAAGGATTCCATTGAACCAAAATAACTTGTTTGCATCTTACTATTACACATGTAGATCTTAAAATATGGATGCATGTCAGTGTGTTTTGTAGTTTACACCTATATGTCCAGTATTTTCTCAATCAGACAATCACAATATATTCACTGAAAATTGTTAAAATACCACCAATTAGACATTGTAAATGTAACCAGTGATTGATATTAATCAAAAGTAGTAGAGAAACATATTGAAATCTTGATCATAATTGAGGGCACAAAAAATTAATTTGACTCACTATACCGCCAGAAAAAATATGTTTACTCACAGGTGATGCAAATATTGTTCACATTTACGATATTATGAGTAAGTTATCGTACCTAACAAAATATATTCAAAAATACATTCCAGTTGCAGTTAGTGCAGCTTAACTAACTATAGGGATACACATTAGTTTTATTTGAAGGCAGCCAGAGTGTCTTAAATTTGCCAATGACTAATGGATATCTGTACAGGTATTTGATGGTATGGATAAAAATGATGAAGTCTTGTTAACTGAATATAATGGTGGACTCAAAGGCAACATAGCACCACCACCTCTCAGATCAGAAGATGGAAACATTTACATGGTTTTCTATAGTGATCGTAAGAAGAGAAATGAAGGATTCTATGCAAGGTTCTCACAAGGTTAGTTCAATTAGTGTTTATAATAACTTGTTGCAAGTACTTTCATTGATGTTTTGGTGTAGGAGTTAATAAATAGATTGTAAGACACCATCAATTAGATTCTTTGTTTGCCATCCATGTAAAACAGGTAGGTTTTTTCAGTAGCTTTAGAAAATACAACCAAATTTCATATGAAGACATTTAAGTACTGAATAATTAAATCATTGCATGATCAAGGTCCGTAGTATACAGATCAAAACGTCACATTCGTTTCCAATTTTCCGTTCCTAAAGTAACTATATTGTACTGTCCTATTGATTCTTGGAACCATGAATAATATACCAGACTAGAGTATTCTCAAATTTGGAATGATGATAATGGGTAAAACTCAATCACATGATTAAAGGACACAAATCATGTGACATGATCCTATGAGTTAGAGCCAATCCAACAAACAATCATATGATAGCAAAAAATCAAGTGGTTAATCATTTGAACTTCAAATTTTTATGGAGTGGGGGGTGGGGGTGGGGGAATTAGCAAACAAACTTTGTTACCAAATGGTAATATACCAAGAGGGTGTATATAATTTAATTGAAGCGTAGCCTGTCAACTGTTCATATTTTATACAACATCAATTCCAAATTGAAATGATAGGTTTGCATACTTCATTGCGAGTATATTCACTACATTTTATACTATTGTCAACTAATATTTATGAATTTCCCCATAGCAATCATCCATGCCAGGTATGAAGTTATTATAAATGCAGTTTGTAACTATAAGTTGTCCAGCGGGATGGCTGTTGTTTGGTATGACAGTTTTGTGTCCAAATCCTTGATGCTCCTTCATTTTGACTAAAGAGGTGGTGGGTGACACAATAACGTAGTTGAATTATCACATGATACAGAGAATCATTATAAAACAGTTGCCATGGAAAACAACAAGTCCTGTAGGATAGAGCGTAATTAAACTAACTCGCATTCCTTTCTCCCAACTTTGTATTTACAGATTGTCCAACCTTTGACCTATCCGAAGGGGTCATACTAAGTACAGATAGTAGGCAATTTGGAACTGAAGTTGACTTTAGTTGTGGTGATGGTTATTTATTTGAAACTCCTGAGAATTATACAAGGGTTACATGTGACTTTTGTGGTGTATGGAACTTTGGAAGTTTTGATGGACCACCTAGATGTAAACGTAAGTAGAATGTACAAACTATGAAATTATTTCACATTACACCGTGCATGAGCCAAGTTGAATAAAAAATATGGAATATATACTCTGGTCGTTCTACATCACAACAACGTCACTGGTTCTGCTGTGTTCAAAATATGAGTCAAAGTGTTAAAATTACCATAATGTAATTACTTTCATCGATTTTTTTAAACATTACTGGGGATGTTATTCTCCAATATTTTTCTTCATTCAGCCAGAAAATACTTGTGACCTAAGTGCTTTGTCACTGCTCGTCTATCGACTTGTAGTTGCAAAGGCTCCTTAGGTCACTCATAAAGTGACCTATAACTACTGAACATCTAGAGTCAGCTGATCAATACTTAGAGATCAGCTGTAACTGGAATGGGTCATTCTGATAAAATGGAGAATTGACAGGGACAGATTGAAAACAATATTGAACTGCTTGAATGTTATGACTTTTAAGTTGTAAATTTATTTATGCTAAGAAATTTGTTAGAAGCAGTATTATATGAGTGCACAAAAGAAGACCCCTTAGACTATATTAGCATTAAGCTAACTAGGTTGTATGTATGATTGGTAACCTTCTTTGAATGATAAATACATAAATATAAATAAATAAATAAATAAATAAATAAATAAATAAATAAATAAATATGACTAAATGATAAAATCTTTGACTATAATTTCATACATCAGTACATGTTTTCAAGAAATTGTTTCATAAAAAGTTTTAAAACTTGTTCCAAATTTATATTTTATTTTAGCTGTAAGCTGTGGTCAGCCTCCATCACTAGATAATTGTATCATTGAAGACATCACTAGCCGTACATTTGGTGGAGCAGTTACATACAACTGTCAAACTGGGTATGAAATCCAGGGCAATGCTGAGATGGGATGTCAGGCTGATGCCAGCTGGGGTCCATCTCATCCTACCTGTCATTGTAAGTACATACATACAACAGTGGAAACTGAACATTCAGCTAACTGATAGTTATAGGTCAAGTCAGAGGCCATTAACTGAAAAGTGTCCTGTTAACTGAAAAAGTGTCCACTAAATGAAATTGAGAGCATGGTTGAAATGATATGGGGAAGAGTTGGAAAGGAGTATAACTAAGGTTTTAGACACCAACTAAATCTGTTGTTGCAATGTATTGATATAAGCTATTGAATGGACATTGGTTTAATTGTACTTAAAGTACAAAATTTTAATTTAATTGTGTCTATCTTTGTGTCAAAAACATACAGTGAAACACCAAGCCAACATAATTTCAACTGTAACAGCACAATACATGTTGTGTTTGGAAGTATGTCTTCAAGCCTTGCCATCTTTTGTGTTTATCTTTTAAGATTTTTAACCATTGGGAAATTCTCCAAAAATTCTAGAAAAAAAAAATTTCAATTCCCAACAAAGAATTTGAGTTAGGATAAATTGTGTTGGGATTGGGTCTTCGAACCAAGAAAACTTGTTATGTTTTGTGTTAATCTCTAAAGATTTTAACTATCAGGAAATTCTCAAAAATGTCAATTCTCAACTGCTGATAAGTAAACAAAGAATTTGAGTTAGGATAAATTAATGGCAGACATAAAAGTGTTCACAAATGAATCAATAAATTCAACCCAAAATGACTTTTTTTTTTTTTTGCATTGCAGTAATCACCTGTGAAGAGCCAACTGCTTCTGTTAATGGGTTGATTGTTAATCTTCAAGAACTAAGTGATAGTGGGTTCCCCTATAATTCAGTAATCCAATATGGCTGTCTGACAGGATTTCAGCCATCGGGGATCACCACAGCAACATGCAGATTAGATGGACAGTGGACCAATGATCCCCCTATTTGTGAGCGTAAGTATTTATTAAGTTAATTTTGTGGCATCATTAATGGCATTAAAGAACTACTGCCACCACTGATACTACTTCTACTACCATCATCACCACCACCACCATTAATCAACATTACCACCACTACCATCATTGTCATTACCACCAGTATTACTTCTACCATTATAAGAACCATAATCACCACTATCATCACTACCACCATCACCACATCACTATACCCTCATCATTACCAGTGTACCACACCACCTATTGTCAGGCCACTACAACCACCACTACTACCCCATCAACATACCACTGCCACAACCACCACTACAAGTGCTACTACCATGCATCACTACCCCATCACTACCACACTATCACCACCACCACATGTACTACCACCCCATCACCATCACTATACAACCATCACTACTACCCCATCACTTATCACTACCACCATCATAGCCACTGTCACCACCACCGCCACCACCACCACTTCTACCACCACCACCGTCATTACCACTACCACCACTACCACTGATAGCATCACCAATACAATCACAACCACAAATTCCACCATTATCACCATCATCATCATCACCATCATCGTCACCATCATCATCATCACCATCATCATCATCATCACCACCATCACTAGGTGTATAACTAAATCTGATATTTCCCTCTTGTAGGTGCATTATGTGTACAGATATATATGGATGACACTACTAGTATACTGCTACCATCAGGACCATATAGAGTTGGTGATAGTGTAAGATTAGATTGTAAACCTGGATACACATTACCTCCTAGTGAAGTCATAACAACTACACAATGTGTTAGGTCTGACTTGTGGAATCCTGACAAGTTAACATCCTGTATCGGTAAGTTAACATCATGTATTGGTAATTAATTGATCGATTGATTGATTATCTAGAGTCCCTCACTTGCACCCTCCAAAATTCCATAGTACAAAGTTGAAGGTTGAAGGAAATGATTCAAATTACCGTATTTGGGTCTGGATGAATTCGGAGACAATATTATAAAAATTTAAGAGTTACTTCAATTCAAATCATTTAACATTCAAGCTTTGATTCACCAAATATATGTGATTAGATGTGAATTAAGCAGCAAGTTTTCATGCAGATTTATCTCCATGTGCAACACATTATTTAGATTTACAGCTAAAACAGAGTGTTCACCAGATACATTATACATACATTTAATTATCAGTGTCAATCATTTGCCAAGTTGACTGAGGTAGATGTTTTACTCACGAGATGTGCACCTTTTTTTTTTGCTGAATACAGCATGATTGCGACTGAAGAGAGAGTTTTGTTTAGGTTCATTCAACTTTTTAGATTCCCTCAATAACAATCATGCTGTGTGTTCAGCAGTAATAGTGTTGTTATCTATCAAGTAAAACAACAACCTAAACTTACAAAATGATCAACTTTGATTTAAAAGCCTATATGTTACATACAGTCTTCTGTTGGACATTGCCTGTTTTAACTGTGATGTTGTTTGATTAAAATTGTATTTATCACAACAGATAAGGATGAATGTCGTCATGAAATGGACAATTGTGATGACAATACACAAACCTGCCATAATCTGATTGGCTCTTATGAATGTCGGTGTACACCTGGATATGAAGTTTCACCCGATAGTCAATCAGAGTGTCAAGGTAAGAGATGATTGGTTCTTATGAATGTCGATGTACACCTGGATATGAAGTTTCACCCACTAGTCAATCAGAGTGTCAAGGTAAGAGATGATTGGTTCTTATGAATGTCGATGTACACCTGGATATGAAGTTTCACCCACTAGTCAATCACAGTGTCAAGGTAAGAGATGATTGGTTCTTATGAATGTCGCTGTACACCTGGTTATGAAGTTTCACCCACTAGTCAATCACAGTGTCAAGGTAAGAGATGATTGGTTCTTATGAATGTCGGTGTACACCTGGTTATGAAGTTTCACCCACTAGTCAATCACAGTGTCAAGGTAAGAGATGATTGGTTCTTATGAATGTCGCTGTGCACCTGGTTATGAAGTTTCACCCACTAGTCAATCAGAGTGTCAAGGTAAGAGATGATTGGTTCTTATGAATGTCGCTGTACACCTGGATATGAAGTTTCACCCACTAGTCAGTCAGTGTCAGTATCAAGGTAAGAGATGATTGGTTCTGCAACAAAACTGTTACAAACTGGTAATAAATAAATGAATAATTAATTATGGTAATTAATTTATTATCTTTGTCTAATTAATCCACAGATATTGATGAGTGTGCCAATCAATTATTGAATAACTGTAACCAACAGTGTACTAATACCGATGGTGACTACATATGTTCCTGTAATACTGGATATGTACTTTTCCAGGAGGATGGAACCAATGGATTCTTCTTGCCACCCGGAGAATCTGGATACAATTCCCTGGATTCATATATATTTAATCGAACTTGTGTTCGTAAGTACAGTACAATACTGTAGCCTTTTGTTTTAATCTTAAAAGGGAATGCTACTCAAGGAAATAAATTAAGTTATTTTTATAAACCATGGGTTCTTGAGAGTCATATGTCATTATTTTACATCATATAATTTCATGTGAATTGCCAAGAAATGCCAAATTGACACTAGTTTCACTTTCATTGCCCTAGCGTTTGTCCAGTTTTGTCTCAAGGGAGTTAGTCGAAATGAATAATTAATTTTCATGATTTTATCTGTTGGTAACAAGCACATAGAAGTCATGTATATTTATTATTCATCTAATGAATATGCATGCACTTGATTCCCATGAGGCAACACTGGATTACTGCTAAGACAATCACAGTACAATGAATGTGAAACAAGATTCAATTTAGTGTTTCTTGGTGATCACATACAATTTATGTGATGTTCTCCTCAGAACTAAAAGTTTATGAATATGCCTATATTTCCTGGAGTGTTCTTTTTTCCCTGTTAATGCTAAAGGGGAGTGCCAGCGAAGGAAATTATATCATTCTATAAAAATACTTTTGTAATTAATTAATTAGCCTTGCAAAACTAGTTAATACAAATTTGCCTCAATGGCTAAAGTCCTTGTGCAAGATTTGAACCATGATTGTGCCTCAGTCAACCCAGCTGTATAATTGGGGACCTGGTAGGATAGAGGTTGATATGTGAATGCTTTAATTCTATGTACTAATAGAGACTGCAATGGATCTATGTTCCCCAGGGAGTTGAGGAACAACTAAAGGGCTGCTGTGCTGGTATAGGGCCATACCAGGGGTAGTAATTGTTCAACACTTTGGGCACACTGTGAAAAAGTGCTACATAAAAATTAACATAATTGTAATTATTATTTCATATTTTTTTGTTTTTAGCCATGTTGTGTTACGCATCAGCAGATTTAGATCCTTGTGAGATTATTTATCCAATGGATGCTGTACAGAGAGACGATGGTATCTATATAAGATATGCCGCAGCTATCAGTATTATACCTCAGATGGGTTTTATAGTTGATGGTGCTAGTATCTTAGTGTGTAGAGATGGAGGACTTTTGAATGGTGATATGCCTCAGTGTATTGGTAAGTCAACAACAATTCTCAGTACCTGAAATAATAATAGAAAGTTACTGCCTAGGAACATCATAAAAATAATGAACATTCGATTTCTTGGTCGACACAACTTTCGCACAATCTACGTACTTCTAGCATGAGGTAAATGCTACTGCATGGAGGCCAGTGATTTCACAGCAATAGGTACTGTATAGCCAAAATACAAACCATTTGATCATGTGGCAATCATGTGACACCCATGTGACTAGACTTTTGACCAATGAAATCTTCTGATATTTTGATATTTTGTATATATCTGCAGCTGCTACGTGTACTGCTCCAGAAGACATAGTAGATGGTACATGGGTTAGCTCAGATCCTGGTAACTATGGTTACAGGAGTACAGTGGAGTATAGCTGTGATGAAGGATACTTTCTGACAGGGTCTCATATCAGAGTCTGTGAAAAGTTCTCTGAGTCATATTATCTCTGGAGTGGATTTCTACCTGTGTGCAGTAAGTACATTAGATTTTGTACTTGTTAATAAAGACCGGTATAAATTTTATCATAGCTTGAAAGTCATTTAAAAAAAAATTGGAAGAATGAACGTATACATACTACTACAGAAATCAAAGCTATAGACAAACAAAGATAGACACAAACTAAAACTGTTGTTGATGTACTACTTTTGAAACTGACATAAATGTACCCACAGTAGGGTGGTGTCTCAGGTAACAAATTTTCTCTCAAAGTGGTCACACATCCAACCTTATTCAGTGTTTACATTATCTTGATTACAGGGTGATTTTATCCATATAGCCCAGGCCCTGATTACAACCACTTGCGTAATCTACCACACGAAACAACAATTAAAGTTTTAGTTAAATGTTTCTATTGTATGCACTGAATGAAGGATAGTTGCTTTTCAATATCTTCTTTGGACTGAGGACCTTTAAAGTGGCACCAACTGAGTTTATAACAGTTACTTTGTTTCCTTGAGTGAAAATACTTACGTAAAACCTCAATTATAATGTAAACTATTCTAGTAATAATAATAATGAATAATGTTGGATTCTTATAAAGCGCTTTCCCACACCGTGCTCAAAGTGCTTTACAATTATTACCTCTGGCTCGGATCAGAATGGCACAACAGCCCGGCCCTTTAGTCTTCCTCAACTCCCTGGGGAGCATACAATCCATTGTAGCCATTTAAGTGCATAGGATTAAAGCCTTCAC
>NC_135570.1:5517821-5535321 GCF_964340395.1 Glandiceps talaboti | reverse complement strand
AGACATTACATGTAATAGTACAGAGCTAGAGAAACTTCACGGTTAGAATTGATGTTAATTCGTCGTGTCCAGAATGTGACGATGTGCTAAAAGTCCAAAAACAAACCCACTGAATTTGAACGAATAATTTTGTTCCTGGATTGCTAGGACATTCAAGATTTTTTTGTTATCAGCTTCACAATCCCATATTAAAGGACAGAACTTCAAATTGTACAAGTGTTGTCCTATACTTGAGCCTACTTTTCCTACTTGAAATCATGTTCCTTTGCTTTATACCCAAATATTTTACCTTCAACTACAGAAACAACATGGCGTTTGGGGAAACACAAATTTCAGCTCAGACAGCTGCTGCAGAATTGCAGCGAGAACTTTTCCAAAAGGTAAGAAAACATAATTATGTACACACTCACGACAGTACCAAATATTCTCTATTTTTACAGTCTAATATTGAGTGAGTGAGTGAGTGAGTGAGTGAGTGAGTGAGTGAGTGAGTGAGTGAGTGAGCGAGCGAGCGAGCGAGCGAGCGAGTGGGTGGGTGGGTGGGTGGTTAGGTCGGCGGGTGGGGGTGGTTGGGCGGTCGGGCGTGTGTGTGTGTGTGTGTGTGTGTGTGTGTGTGTGTGTGTGTGTGTGTGTGTGTGTGTGTGTGTGTAGCGAGGAAAACATACCTCTTTAAGTGACACGTTAATGTATTTTAGTGCCCTGCATTTACTGTAGTGAAAAGTTTTCCATTTCTCGACATTTTTAAATATTTGTATTTATAGATGCCATTAAAAGTAAAATCGTTTTTATAAGATGAGAACTAAAATGGGTCAAACCCCCACTCACATTCCCATTCCAAAACAGATAAAACGTTGTTTTTTTTATCCTACATTGAACTATTGATTTCGCCCCTAACGTACAGAGAGGAAATGGATTTTGAACAATGACACGTGGGTTTTCTACACTAAATGGTTCAATCTCTATTGTGTCAACAGTGCCATGGATTATCTCTGTTTACTGGTTGTAGTATGTTTGTTCGTATCGTTGATAAGGAAGGTGGCATTCGTTTCCTGGCTAGTAGTAATCAATTGACTGCTTACAAAAATGGTACGATGAAGTTTCAAGAAGATGACAAAGAAATATCTGGCGAAACAGGGCTACCTAAAGAACCTGTACAAGTGAATGAACGCCATTGTAATCTCTGTAAACAAAGACAATATAACAGCGTCACAAAACACCCTGATGATGATGATGATGAAGACGAAGGCACACAGAATAATGACAAAAGTGATGCTAGAACGCATTGCACCCAGAATGACGTTGCTTGTGATGACATCACAGTTATAACCATAGATGATGACGACAATAGTGATGATGACGCTGATGACGATAACGATGATGATGATGATGATGATGGTGATAGTAATGATGATGGCTGTGTTGATGACGATGATGGCTGTGATAGTGACGATAAAATCAACAGATATACCATGATAAACTCTGAATGTCATACTCATCTGGCTGAAGATAGGCAAGTCGTATCAAACACTTCCTCAAAACAAACTGAGCAAGCTGATCCAAAAAATAAAATGACCTCGGGTGAAAATAGCGTCGAACCTAAGAAGAGATGTTCGCCAAATATGCATATATATACAGGAAAACAACTTGCAGTCAAGCTTATCAACGCGTATGTGGATAAAGAAATGCGCAGTGAACCGGCCTTGCCTACTGGAAGGAAGGTACATGCAAAAGCAGCTTTGATATTTTGCAAATGTGATACAAGAGATGGCAAACTACAAATAGATCCCGAAATTACAGAGGAGCTTCGAAGTTTAGGATTTACTACACGCTCTCGTGCTACAGATAACCATGATTCAGATTCACATTCACATTCAGATGAGAGTGGTCTAGAACGAATTCAAACCAAAGCAGCCGAGCAACACAAAGATGCTTTGCATTCTCCGGGGTTTAGTGGTTGGCTACATATGCAAAACATTGTCCCAAACACAGAATGCCATGGCAATGACGTGGATGTGAGAAAAGGGTGGGGATATTCTGGTTACTATGGTAATCCTCAGTATAGTTTAACGAAAGGTTCCGAGCCAAATGTCATAAGTACAAGAGTCGACCATTCGTCAAGCATCACGAACCTACTGAGAAGTGACATTAACCCCAGATTAGAGCCATTGGATTGGAAGCAACAGTATAAAGACAAACCGGAATATGTCAAGGTACCTATTGCTGAAGGCCAATATCGTGAAGATCAAAGCAAAAATATTGTCATTGACCTGACCACCACCACCACCACCACCACCACCACCAACAACAACAACAACAACAACAACAACAACAACAACAACAACAACCAGCAGATTCCCAAACGTCACAGAGAAGTTACGAAAGGCCATCACTGTCAAATTTGCTCAAAGTCATTCCGTCGTTCACACCACTTAAAGGAGCATCTCCGCATCCACAGCGGGGAACGTCCTTTTCGATGTAACATCTGTGAGAGTGCCTTTAAACAATCGTCAACACTGCATATACACCGTAAGAGACATTACAACAATAGTGGTCTGAAGAAAAGATATCGTGTAAAAAGACTATGTATGCAAAAGTTGGAAAAATGAATGACTGCAAAGGCAAGGTCATCAGGCATGGCCTCTCAAGCTTAGAATTCAACGACTCATGTCATAATTGTACGTTTAACGCCTGCCTACCATGATAATCCAAAATATACACTTTTGGATATTTGAATGTACAGTTTTACTAATCAAAAATCGCTTGAAAAGTGGACAAAATTTCTCACTAATACCTTAATCTCATAACCTTAACACAGTTGATCCCCAAACACTCGTCAAGTGCAGTAGGGCTTCCTTACAAGATTTCAAAGTTGAAGAAGTTACCAATGTGTCTTTTTATCACCCAAAATCATATATACGTTTGATAGAAGTAGCTACTATAGTTATACAAGTGTATTAAAGGCAGAAATAAGACTAAGCGGGCTTTTCCTTTAACTGTATAGACAGTCTCAATTAAGGTCTTTCTCCTCCTCCCCCTCCAACCCCCATTCTTACCTACTGTAAGGGGAGATTATCTACCAGATTAATGGTAACGAAATATTTTTGAAAGGTGCATTTAAATCACTTTAAAATGAAACAGTCCATTTGTACGAAAGTAAATACTATGTTAACCGTCTATAAATATGCGTGTATGTCTGTTTGTCTCTCTGTCTCTCTCTCTCTTTCGTGTGTGTGTGTGTGTGTGTGTGTGTGTGTGTGTGTGTGTGTGTGTGTGTGTGTGTGTGTGTGTGCAAGCTTTGTATATACACATCTTTGGACAACTTTGCCCCGTGACATCACCTGTTTCACGTATAGATTTATGGTCAACATGTAAGGTGGCTGGAACAAGTGATTAATCTCAAACTTAATGTACGACTTTGACAAACATTATATGTTGGCTTGTCAGAGATGCAGCAATTCATGAATATAACTTACATACCTGAGTTAAGGTTGTTTGTAATATTTTACAATCACATTTCGTTGTCATGAAAACAATATGACTGTATATATATATTTTTTTTGAATACCTGAGTTTCCAGCACGATAGTTCACTAAAACGTTTATGCTTACATCCCATCCCCCCCCCCCTCCCATGAAAGGCGTTGAGGACATATTGACAAGGTAAACTAGACTAAGTCACCGGGGTTTAGTGGTTGGCTACATATGCAAAACATTGTCCCAAACACAGAATGCCATGGCAATGACGTGGATGTGAGAAAAGGGTGGGGATATTCTGGTTACTATGGTAATCCTCAGTATAGTTTAACGAAAGGTTCCGAGCCAAATGTCATAAGTACAAGAGTCGACCATTCGTCAAGCATCACGAACCTACTGAGAAGTGACATTAACCCCAGATTAGAGCCATTGGATTGGAAGCAACAGTATAAAGACAAACCGGAATATGTCAAGGTACCTATTGCTGAAGGCCAATATCGTGAAGATCAAAGCAAAAATATTGTCATTGACCTGACCACCACCACCACCACCACCACCACCAACAACAACAACAACAACAACAACAACAACAACAACAACAACAACAACCAGCAGATTCCCAAACGTCACAGAGAAGTTACGAAAGGCCATCACTGTCAAATTTGCTCAAAGTCATTCCGTCGTTCACACCACTTAAAGGAGCATCTCCGCATCCACAGCGGGGAACGTCCTTTTCGATGTAACATCTGTGAGAGTGCCTTTAAACAATCGTCAACACTGCATATACACCGTAAGAGACATTACAGCAATAGTGGTCTGAAGAAAAGATATCGTGTAAAAAGACTATGTATGCAAAAGTTGGAAAAATGAATGACTGCAAAGGCAAGGTCATCAGGCATGGCCTCTCAAGCTTAGAATTCAACGACTCATGTCATAATTGTACGTTTAACGCCTGCCTACCATGATAATCCAAAATATACACTTTTGGATATTTGAATGTACAGTTTTACTAATCAAAAATCGCTTGAAAAGTGGACAAAATTTCTCACTAATACCTTAATCTCATAACCTTAACACAGTTGATCCCCAAACACTCGTCAAGTGCAGTAGGGCTTCCTTACAAGATTTCAAAGTTGAAGAAGTTACCAATGTGTCTTTTTATCACCCAAAATCATATATACGTTTGATAGAAGTAGCTACTATAGTTATACAAGTGTATTAAAGGCAGAAATAAGACTAAGCGGGCTTTTCCTTTAACTGTATAGACAGTCTCAATTAAGGTCTTTCTCCTCCTCCCCCTCCAACCCCCATTCTTACCTACTGTAAGGGGAGATTATCTACCAGATTAATGGTAACGAAATATTTTTGAAAGGTGCATTTAAATCACTTTAAAATGAAACAGTCCATTTGTACGAAAGTAAATACTATGTTAACCGTCTATAAATATGCGTGTATGTCTGTTTGTCTCTCTGTCTCTCTCTCTTTCGTGTGTGTGTGTGTGTGTGTGTGTGTGTGTGTGTGTGTGTGTGTGTGTGTGTGTGTGTGTGTGTGTGTGTGTGTGCAAGCTTTGTATATACACATCTTTGGACAACTTTGCCCCGTGACATCACCTGTTTCACGTATAGATTTATGGTCAACATGTAAGGTGGCTGGAACAAGTGATTAATCTCAAACTTAATGTACGACTTTGACAAACATTACATGTTGGCTTGTCAGAGATGCAGCAATTCATGAATATAACTTACATACCTGAGTTAAGGTTGTTTGTAATATTTTACAATCACATTTCGTTGTCATGAAAACAATATGACTGTATATATATATTTTTTTTGAATACCTGAGTTTCCAGCACGATAGTTCACTAAAACGTTTATGCTTACATCCCATCCCCCCCTCCCATGAAAGGCGTTGAGGACATATTGACAAGGTAAACTAGACTAAGTCACACAATTGGAATGATATATCAGTGTAGTGAGATTGTTGAAGGTTTACATACATACATACATACATACATACATACATACATACACACACACACACACACACACACACACATACACACACACACACATACATACATACATACATACATACATACATACATACATACATACATACATACATACATACATACATACATACATACATACATACATACATACATACATACATACATACATAATACATACATACATGAAAAATGAGAATCAAACAAAAAGTAAAAGGTGACAATATCTCCATTTTATTCAAAGAAAACCAGTTTCCGTGGTGCGATTAATATGCAGGTATATTTGTTAGGATGTTGGAATGATTGTCTTAATTATATAAAATAATATTAATAGTATAGGTAAGATTGTGAGATGAATTTCCAGGCTCGACCCAAATAGATGACGTCATCAGTAGACCATGGCATGTCAGAGTTAGGTCGTCACACTGATGTGGATGAGGTCATTGCAATACATAGAGAAGTGACCAGTCAATGTACGCGTATTAACAGTTACATATTTACATTACTAATTTTTACTTTAAGTTTATGATTGTATATTGTTTTCTGAAAATCTACTCTGGGATGATGACTAATGTAGACTATTTTATGTATTAAAAATTCCCTTATAAAACTCTCCGTCGTGATACTAGTTACCAACACCTGGTGTTTTTGTTCTAGGGTAAGGTTAAAAGAAATACTCAAGAAATCAATTAAAATGAGTCGGTTTTAATTCTGAAAGGTTGTTGGGCCTTGCAATCCAGACTGAGCATGCTCAGACGCAAAGGACTATGGGATTATCTGTATTTATCACAATACTTACTTTGGAGATATAGATATAGAATAAACTTCGTACAATGGCCAAGGTAGCCATGTCTAGATGACGCAGTCATGGTTACAAATAATGTCACAAATTGTTCGCAATACTGATTGATTCAAATTTATTATCAGATGTTGGGTTTGGAATGTACCCAAAGCTTGTCACAAATCAACTGCAATATCATGGCGCATTTCAAGTAAAAATGTCACATTCGTCGGTGAGTCAAATACGACTATTAACCTTATCTCCTCCTCACGATATTCAATATTTATACATAAACTCTTCATAACCTTCCATTTCTTTTGCATAGACGCGATCAAATTCCTCATTCTGTGCTACGGTGAACGAATTCCTCCAACCACCAGCGACACCTTCAAAGGAAAAGACAAGACCAAAAAAACTGAGTAAAAGACGATTCAAATGTTCTTCTACGGCATGTTTTATGTTACCGTTCACTGATCCGATTGATAGAACCACATAAGCCAGTAAGAAACTGCACGTTACACTTTGAGATGGCAATATTGAATAATATAGTTTCTTGTGACAATTTTGATAAATGAAATGACCTTATGTGCCACCAAGCAGATATTAAAAGCAGACATCAAAACATTGAGACACGGATGGTTGCCATGTCTTTAAGTGGTTTATTTAATTTAGACAAAATGTAGCAAGAAATTGCATCTTGTTCTTAAGTGTAGAATGTGCATTTTAATTTCTTACTGGTTTCTGCGTAGTTATATTAAATAAAGGCAGTGAACACTAACATGAAACGTGCAGTATTCCATACAATATCTGTAAACGGTAACGTTATGTGATTGTAATGATTTGACCCTTATAAGTGGTGGTGTGAAATTCCCCAGGCCTTTGTAGCTCTAACGCATGTACTGGTGAGCCATCCATGGCAGTGATAGACGGAATTTGTATTAGCAGATAGAAAGCTATTCTCCTTCCCACTCGAAGTGTAAGGAAAACCCAATTCTCCACGCCTCGTTACCGCTACTGACACAGTCTGTAAAGGGACACCGAGAGGGGGCGCTCTCACATCGGTCGACCCCTCTCGCGCCTTAGTCCTCAGTACCGATATCACTGTAACTTAGATATCCAGTCATAGAGTGAATATGCTCCCCCAACCTTTTAGACATATGTAGTTGCATAAAACTGAATTTCGAACCTGATTTATGGTCACACACTAATTTTTTAATGCCGATAAAATCAATCACCAGCTGTCAAAAGCTACTGCATCGTTTGACCTTAAACAATTAAAAGTTGTAACTGTGAAAAAAATGCTTCTAGTAATCTTACCTTTTCGTAACCACTCTCCTTGTGGTCTCAAGAAAAAGTCTCTGCCTATCTCCTTCTTCGATCTTTCTTTCATATACTCAAAACTGCAGACAGTCATAACCTTGCCTATCTGTTCTTCCGTCAAGTCTTTCCCAATATGTTTTGCTATCTTTATAATACTACCACGGAAATCCTGCAATTTGTGAAATAAAAATCGCAAAAAAATTATACAATGGGTAAATTGAATATATACCCCAAAATTCGTTTGAATATCAGGCTTGCCCTTCTGTACTTTTGGAAATATTCAACTTCGTTTTAAACTGCAGGGATGAGGTCTATATATCGTGTTCTTTACATACGAACTGATACGAGAACACAGTTCACTACGTGCCTATAGTTTTTCCTGACGGCATTACAGGAGATTTCATCTTGGCTTGCAATACGATGTATCAAGATCACACATTCAGTGAGACTGATGTTGAGATAGACACAATAAAGATAATACACAAACATCCCTTACACAGTGTCAACTCCGCCGGTATATTTGTATTTGTAAACTACAAGTAAATTCAAGTTGCATAGTTCAAGCTGTTGATGTAGAAGTTTATAAGTTAGCTGGTTTCTTACTCTTAACGTAGCCCGTTTGCTGCGCTGTTTAGCTTGTCATGCCTCCTAGCCTTCGTATCTTATCTTGGCTACGATGGCTACGATATACGACAGCTAACGATATAACACAACCGTACAGCACAGTAGAGAGGCTAACTCTTAATTGCCGTTTCAACGTAGTAGGCGCTAGTTAATTTTCTTTATAGAGGGTGAAAACCTCGGGTTTTTTTTCATTTCTTTCGTTATCAATATGTCAGAATTGTACACACTTGTCCACTGAAACTGCACTTGTAATTGCACCATCTGCTGGCAAACTCACACAACGTTACAATCACAGACATTTCGTTAGGCTAATCCACAGAAAAGGGTCACCAGGTTACGTCATTCACTTACTTTTTTCATGTCTTCAAATTTTATCCATAACAGCCAAGGTTCGTTCTTGTATTTCAGCCATTCTTTCATGAAACCCCAATAAGACCCATAGACAGCTGCAAGTAAGATATGATTCCGAATAAATACTACACTGTGAACGTGTATTTTGTAGGTGACTATTGTATAGGATCACTGTTTTGATCCTAAGATTGCGGAAAATACTTCACTACATATATGAAACTGTGTGGAGGACACTTTTAGTCGTTTGTATATCGAAATCAAAAATACAGAATATTGGACATGACTGTACAAATGATACCCGTTGGTATTAAAGCTCATGGAGCTAGGGGGTTCGGTTAGGGATATATTCAAATTAGTCTACTTACTGTTGCCATCGGTATAGTGCCTTAAAAGCGTATTAAAGTCTGTTGGTTCAAGGAACCGACAAGAATTGTGCCAGCCAAGGAGTGAAACGATGGTATCTTTCGGACATCTTTCTACAAATATGCTCTGTAAATGGAAAAGACAGGTTTGTATACGAATCAAAGAAGTATCAGGTATATTGTGATGGTAAAAAATACGAGAAGTTATTTGCATATTTCGGTGTAATAACAGAAAACCATCTCTACAATGTTGTTTCCAAATTATACTGAGCGTTTTTGCACACTTTGAAAGGTCGCAAAAGTTCGATCATTTTGTTGATGTCGTTGCGATCGAAGACCCGAACAAATGAACTCAACGACTTAACAATTGAAAATATAGTCTTTAAAATAGCCCAAATTATTTTCAGATTACGTACGCGAGGCTTCTTCTCAAATAATTGTGTGGGAAGGTATTCTGGTATCAGATGTGTTGGCATTTTTCGTGGAGATGGTGACTGGCTCAACAGGTCTGACATGCACGGCACACCAGTTATGCCTTCTGCAGCCAACTCAGGGTGATCCGACGGCCCAAGTTCAAACAGGGGAATTCGTTCTTGTAGAGCCATGCTGTCGAGTTTACTAAGGTCGTCCACATTGTGAATGGCATCGATAATTTGACATGCCCAATTCGTACCTGTATAGGGAAAACCATAAACAATTCTCAATTTTGAACTGAAAATACTTTACACGTAAATTTTAAATTTCATTGAATCTTCGACTTGTTTCTCAAATCTGCGGGCTTACTAAAGATGTTAGATTAGAATTTAAGGTAGCCGTGAGAATTTCAAAGAATAAACTTTATACACATATTGTTTAGAACGTCAGTGGCATTTTACCGCGACGCTTGTGTTTATTGTACAGCCGCAAACTTGTTGATTTGTGTCGAGCGAGACTCGATGACCTTCTGTGTCAGTTTGACTGGGCCAGGCCCTTATTGTGCATCATACGATTGACTTCCCCCGTCATGTCGCCTGCTTTACCTGACTGTTACAATTTTATGGTCATTGCCACCTATTGCAGCACAGATGCCATATCTCATTGTCCTACAATATGTATGTAACACCATTAACGTCAGTTTTATAAACATTCACATTCTATGAACATCGTCATCATCAAAATGACTAACTAAAACTACAATTCTTATCTCACTACATTATTTAGTGCACATCTATTTTTTCATAAAGTAAAAATTTTATTCTAGAGATTAAGAAAAGACAGAATGACATTCTAAAAAAAATCATCATTAGTTGTCCACAGGATGAGTTCAATATTGAAACTTTATACACCAGAAGACTGTGTTGTGTATGAGGAAAGTCAGAATGGATACAATTGTTGCCTGTGTCTCTCTTTTGCAGAGGGCGATTCATATACATTGTAATACAGTACCTGTGTATGTCTTTTGCAGAGGGTGATTTACAAATCAAGGACAACATAAAAGACAGTGTCCGTTCCTGTCATAATTTTGACATATAAAATGAAAACATGCATCATATCATGATTATACACATGCAGACACACACAACAAAGAAAAAGATCTGTTTAAGCCAATCACGTCGTAGTATAAGTAAGATAGACAACTCGTTCGGTAGGGTTATATGCCAAAAAACTCGGGGGCCACGCCCCTCGATAATTGGTACATAACCCTCCCGAACTCGTTGACTATCTATTACTTATACCATGCATAAGCCAAAAATATATTCTCTGGTTGTTCTACGTCACGACAACACGTTTCTACGTCACTGGTTCTGCTGTGTTCGAAATATGAGTCAAAATGTTCAAAATTGCCATTATTTCCCCAGATTTTCTTTGACATTACTGGCAATTGTATAATTGTGCATACTTAGATTTTATTCCCCAATATTTTTCTTCGTACAACAAAGAAAAGTACGCGTGACCAATGGGGACTCACTACAAGTTGATAAACGAGTAGCGACAACCCTTAAGTCGCGAGTATTTTCCGGCTGAATGAAGCAAAATGCTGGGAATAATTGACAGAAATTCGTCCATAGTACCAGTGATTCCTGCGATGTGCATGAGTACGTCTGGAACTTTAGCTACATTGCCTCAAAACTAGGCTATCATGATGGATTTTGATCTAAAACAGGGTGTGTACCATGTGGCTGACCATAGGTACCTCCAGATGCAGAAGGTTATCGTAGAGACCTAGACAGTGTACACATTGCACCAGCCTAATCTGACAAGCCAGCATATAATGTTTGTCAAAGTTGCACATTAAATTTTAGATTAACCACTTGTTTCAGCCACCTTACATGTAGATTATAAATCTATACGTGAAACAGGTGATGTCACGGGGCAAAGTTGTCCAAAGATGTCAAAAGATGTGTATACACAAAGCTTGCACATACACGAGAGAGAGAGAGAGAGAGAGAGAGAGAGAGAGAGAGAGAGAGAGAGAGAGAGAGAGAGAGAGAGAGAGAGAGTGTGTGTGTGTGTGTGTGTGTGTACTGGATGGTAAAACTTGGAGAGAATTAGTATATCAACCTTAGTACACCCAATAAAAATCATAAAATACAAAATAAATGTCAATGATGTAAGTTAAATTAACATCCCTTCTTCCAATTAAGTGGCCCTTCCTTTCTGAAAATCAAAAACCTAGTTTTATCCCAATTAAAGACACATCTTACTAGCCATCGCAGACCTATATCATTATAGATAAATCAGTACAGCCAACAAAGACATCAATATATATTTGCATAAATTAGCATACATATACTTGTTTCTGGGTACACTCACGCAATTTGCATTGTTCTTATATCTCCTGAGTTCATTGATAAAAAAGACTAAGTAGATGTGTACTTAGCATGCAACCCTGTCCTGTGCCTGTTAAGCATTCATTATAGGTCTTTATACCTTGACTTGTCCAAAGGCATAAATACGATTGTAAAAAATCTGTAAGACGGCGTTGCCATGCAACCCTTACGTCATTGATTGACATCATCGAAATCTTTGCTGAAATCCATTTTGAACAGATAGTTACTGTAAAATTGATATTTTCGTCTCGTTATGTATTCTGTTATAATAATATATCCTATGATTCACCAATATTTGTCCTTGTTTTGTTGATGGGTAAAATACTAATAACATAGGGGACCTGGTCACTAAATTCGAATTGGAGACGAGTAACAAAACCCTTTAATATGTCACAATTTCCCGGCTGATTGAAGGGAAATATCGAAAAATTATATTATACCTGTGAAAGCTGAATTTATGACAAATCGGTGAGTAATACTGAATTTTCATATTTACTCACATTTTGAGCACAGCAGAACGAATGATACATATGACAAGAACCCGCGTTGATACCCGCGTATCTCATTTTAAATTGTTACTTTTTATACAAAAGATGGGGCATTTCTCTTATATAGTTCTTTAAATACGTATCAAATTCATTAAAAACTCACATACAGTTTGAGGTTTGAGGGCATGCTTGCCGATACGTCGAAGCACATGTACAGTCCGTGATATAGAGACTGTCGTCAAAGTGAAGGTACTGCGATAGAGCTGTGTGTGTCACAGACTAAGTTTCATTAATGTCTAGCCCCAGGACACCTTTCAGGACAGTTCGTATTACGTCATCGATTGGCGGAACGAAAATTCTGGCTTACGACGATGCAAAAATCAGACATTGATCATTTTCTGTATTATCCCTATTTCATATTCTTCGAGTTGTACTTTTTAAAATCATTATCACTCGCCAAAGGCAAACGAGAATTCTGTAACAGCCAAACCATCAAATGAACGAGTGGGGATATAACATTTAGGTGCACCGAAAATTGTCATTAAGATCAGGGAAATACACAAAAAATATATTTAACCTGAAACAGCACGTCACCTGGCTGAAAAGCCTAATCACACCAACATTGCTACATTTTATCATCTGGCGCCATAAAATCTTACTAACACTGCAACATTTCACTGTCACTGTGACGTTTATGTTATCAACACACTATTTTTCTTTGAGTAGCCTACCTTTTATGTGATTAGTAAACTTAAAATTAAAGATTAAAATGTAACAATTTTACTTATACTTTTCTCGACCTTGACGATAAAATGTTTCAATATTAGTAAAATTTCTGTCTAGTATGACGAGATTCTTTTTCAGGTTGGCGGGCGTCTATTGTTTTATAGGAATTTTATGAGCTGTATGGAGCATTTTGAATCACCTTAAAGACAAGTCATACACAGGCATGAATAGCATGTAGTATACAACCCTTTCAAGTTACCACCGGCACTATATACTGTATTTGATGCAACCACGAGGAAATCAATGAAACTCCACATGCCACGCTTAAAAGATAGCAAGACTGAATGAAGTTTTTTTAAATGCAACATTTTTTTCCCAAAATGAAATGAACTAAAGTGTCACCATGTTGACATCAAATACAGATATTAAAATCTAAGTGCCCACATATCTGCATGTAGTTGCATTATTTAAATGGTTTATTCCATAATAGACAAACCATAGCAAAAAAATGCTATCTTAGTGTACAATATGCAGTTTCTTATTGGTTTCTGCGTGGTTATATGATACAGAGTCAGTGAACGGTAACTCGATAGGGACCGTAAGATTTATGTGTGTATTTATCTAGGTTTCAAAAATGGCGTCTTAAGTTGCACAGATTGATTACCTTGGGTGTGACATGTATGGAATTGCTTATTGAACATCATGCAATAATAAAACAATCTCAATAGATACTGTCTTCTCGTAACAGAGCCATAAGTATCTACATTCTATCTCCAATGTCAGACTTCAACTATACAGTTAAGGGTAAGTTTATTGGGTAAGCTTAGTTTAAAGTCGTGCGACTTACCTGCTTTCGGATAGGTTATCAGAAATACGTCATCGGGTCTAACCTCAAACTTCGGTAGCTTCGTTAAAAGTGTGTTCTCGTTCATTATACACGGCATCAACCAGTCCTTTTTAATGTAGTATGTTTTCGAGTAAGGGGGTTTCTTTTCTGCGTCAGCCATATTTGCAGGAAAGCTATCCGTCGCGTGCAGCCAAAAAAATGAAGTGGTGTGCAACGTCTTTCAAAAGTCTACTTTGAAATTTGAGACACGTCTGGCGTCTGTAGGCCTATATATAGGTATTGTCTAGCGATAGGTGTGGCGTGTTGGTTTGTATTTTTCGTAAGCATCAAACCTGTCATAGCTTTAGCACTTTTATAGTGCCCCGAGGTCATATGATCTTTTTTGATCCTTCAAGGAGTCTAGTACCGTGGCCTGGCTTTATCTGGCTGGAATTTAGGTCACATTATTAGCGATGCTAATGGTCAACGTAAAGGTAACTCTACCCGAATGTGTTTTAAATATCAATACATGACGCTTCTTTGTCATTTTCGCCTTGGAATGAGAGGTTTGCACAAACGTATTAAAAAGAAACAGGTTTATGATCAGGGTTCCTTTGATGACGTACATATTGTGTTCGAATTAATTCTACGTAAACAACTTATGATATATCTGTAGATGACCTTTTGGTACATTAGAGGTCATATATTTACACGTGTTCAATCCTTCGAGGAGTCTTGTACCATGTCCTCGTGGTATCTGTGTTTAAATCTACAGTGAACTGTAGCCTAGATACTAGTACTAAGGGACTTGGAGTTTCTTCTCATCGGGGGGGGGGGGGGGGGGTCCCGTATTTTTGCAATGCCAATTGGACGAATGTGAGGGGGTCTGTTCTGGGTATGTGTTTTGGGATTGTGATTGAAGAACAGTTTATTTTTACAGGACATACTTATTCTGAAATATGTTTTGTTCTGCTTCAAGTTGTGTGGCACGCCCCCCCCCCCCCGTCCTGCTAATACTCACACACATTAATATCCCAATACACTACCTGCAACAAAACTTCAGAACGCTTTATGAAAAATCTACCTTGTATTATGGAAGTGATAGCTTGTAAATTCAATAACAATATAGGTTCTCCCTTTGCTACAAAGCTAGCTGTTGCCATTAGTAACTGTTCCTGTGTCAACAAACTTTTATATCTATACAATTTCTAAATTGTCGTCTTTTTACCTAGTCAGTTACCTGTGCGAGTTCTCATTTGGATTAACAGTTGACCTCAGATGACCCCGACGGATCGACTAACAGATCTCTTCATAACTCAATTTGCTATAATTTTTTCATTCATGATGAGTAAAATGTCTCACCACAATTGAAGAAAAGCGCGTTGATATCGGAAAGATTCGGCATTGTACGTCAAATCGATTCACATGAGTATAGCGATCGAAAGGCAGCATTCACAGCAACGAATCCCACGACTCCTACAAACAGAGCGCGGATAAGGTAGACACATATACACATTCGTTTGGCTATCACCTGCCTTACAGGTGAATTAGGGTAATGATTGTGGTATAACCGCAAAATCTTTTACAAATGTACAGCGGAAACGACTACTCCTGGGGTTTAATTAAATTTCGCAATCCAGAGTATTATTGTTCATGGACCCCTCCTTTCCTATTTTCTTCATGCCCCACTCTCCCATTTCCTTCTCAGGTCCCTCCGTCATTTTTGCTCGTTCCCTTGATACATGACGTCATATTTTGTGTTCGATTTTCAACGTTGTAAAATTATGATCGGTAGCTAGAACATGTAACAAATGACGCATCGTAAATCAATATAAAGTAGCACATCCATATGAAAACAAGTATTTGGCCCTCCAAGGAGTCTTGTACCGTGTCCTCGTGTTACCTGTGTCTGAATCTGGAGTCAACTTTCGCCCATATAAAGATGGGTCAGTTCCATCCGCTTGGTGAGGGTGCTCCTGAAGTTTCTGTATCACTGAATACTACAACAACCCCGTTGCTCGCTGTTCGACCTGACTGTCGTATTTCTCTATGATGTAGCAACTTCACGAGCGCCTGTGGGGAGGGGGGTGGCTTGATTGGTATGGGGTCATCTTGTTTTGGAAGTCTTCAATGGGGTCGGTGTGTTTTAGATTGTGATTACGGACAATCATAATGATGGAACGATCCTTCGGGAACTACGGTGTTTTTTGTCCCCATGTCGTACCTACATCCTTTATTAACGTTACCTTAGAAAACCTACAGTCTCTGAAAACATGGGATTAAGAGACCTCGACAACTAGAGTCCCACACAACACATTTCTAGAGCTAGACACTCACAGCCTGTACCTGTTGCTTTCCAGACCTAAACACTTACAGCCTAGCCTGTATCTGTGACAGAATATAAGTAGTACTATTACCTGCCATACCAGTCACTGCAAGTCATGTCAATATCGTTAACAAAATACATCATTTGCTATACAAAGCTAATCTATGTAATCTAATTTAGTCTAGTCTAACCTTATCTAATCTAACCTAATCTAATCCCCAAACCCAAAAAATATAACGTGCCACACTCCAGAACCATAATACCGTTCAATGGCGCCAATAATAGTAAATCCACATAAAAGTGGGTTTTTTTTCAAAATGTGTTTCATTACTTTATTTTTGAAAGTGTACACATATGAAAATTGTCGTATATCCAATGGTAAAGAATTCGATAGTCTAGGCTAGTCTGGATGCCAACGTGGTCTCTAACTAAACCACTGTGAGTGGAGGTGTAAATCGTAACGATGTCGTATAGGTAATAGACTGAGTCTAGGGGTGCAGTTTGAAATGTGCGGCTACTGTATATCTTAGGGTTGGAAGTATAGGGGACTCTTGTTAGCTGGACCACAGACACTTTACTTGTCTATGGCTAGCTGAACAAAGGTATACGTGTCGGTGTATAACTTTTTTGCAGAAGGTCGTGGATGTAGCCTGAAGCTTTGTCATTGAAAGCTTTGTTACTCAGAAGAAGGATTTCGTAGTGTATCCTGAAGTGAACTAGTAACCCATGAATAGTTTGAAGAAAATGTGAAATATGAGCGAACTTGCTTGAACGAGTGTATAGTCTAGCAGCAGTATTTGTTGAACGTTGTAAAAAAATATAACTTTGTCTGGAAGGTCATATATATAATATAAAGCCATATATTGTAATATTATGATCCATAATCAAATTAAATTGACAAAAATGGCATGAATTAATGTCTAATATTGCATGTTTCATTTGTTATGTACCGCCTGATCGATTTGATGCTGCGAAGATGACTATGGATAGATTTGCATGTGTTCTTGATATGATGGTTTAGCATGTGTTGGTTGCCAAGGTGCTGACCCAATTGTGACATGGTCTATTGGACCAGGCACTGACCAGGCACTGTATTGAATTTGGAGCGAATGAGAAGAACTTCAATTTTTAAATCATTCAGTCGTAACTTGTTTTGTGTCATCCATGTTTTTCTGTCACTGAAACTGTTATAAAGGTACCCAATTTTACCATGATACTAAGATCTCACACAGGAAATCAAGCAAATAATGTCAAATTCCGAAGCAGGGCTAAGTTTAGTGTACTGAGAAACGACAAGTAACAAAAGTTGGTGCAGTTTGTATTTCACTCAAAAACGAACACTCCCTCCACACGTGCACCTCTAGGACTTTATTTAAGTGTTCTTACATCTTAGTATGAATAATCA